>NC_089269.1:50447905-50652905 GCF_963930625.1 Muntiacus reevesi | reverse complement strand
CCTGCAGGAAAGTCATAAACTTTAATTTAAGTGGAACTAAATCAACCCCTACAGACACCGAACACTCTCAACAGAACAAAGCCCCCACTTCTGACCCGGTCAGACTAACACACAGCACAGACCTTCCTTCGCCTTATTCTTAGTCTGAGAGTCTGGAAAAATAGTCTCTAAACATTAACTCTAAAGAAACAGTTGGTGCTATAATTCAAGTTCTTACTCTTTTGTGCCTGTTTATCTTTTTCTTTTTCTCCTAACAATAGCAGGTAGGATAAAGTACCTGAAGTCTTAAGAAGTCCCATAATTTAAATTTTTTGAGCTACTCTGAATTATAAAATGATGTGACAGACTTCATCACTCAGGAACTCAAGTAATTATTAAAAAATAATTTGACTTAGGTTTATTATTTAAAATGGAAAGCAAAGGGTGCAATCAATATAAATGTAGCCCTCTAAAAGTCTCTAATAACTAAGCAGTCCTTATTCAGCACACAGACAAGAGAAACAGAAAACACAGTCTTAGATGTTTCTATAGGCAATAAAACTGGCTGCTGCATGTAGTCTTTTGAAAGCTCCAGATATATGAAGAGAAAATTAAAGAAATGATTATTTAGAGCAATGATTAATTATATTAAAGTCCTATCACTTTCTTTTGCACAAATTGTACTGTAACATTTACAAATGTGCACAGGAGAATACAGGATTCTGCTGTTTAAAAACTTCAGAGGAGCTTTATTACAACTGGGCTTTTAATGTTTGCATTTTATCTTAATTCTGACTCAAAAGGATTAGTGAGAATCACCAGAATGACTGTAATACTTATCTTTCCAAGTTACCCTCACTATTTTTGAGCAACAGGAGATCAATTTGAAGATAATTACATTCCCTAGTAGAAAATTATTTTCATTACAGTAAGTCAAATAAAGTTCTGTCAGAGATCTTATTTTATCCTGTAAAACACTGCCTCAGGAGGTAATGCATTGAACACTTCATTGGACTTGAATATTGCTCTTTTGAAATCACAGAAATGAGTGCTAGGGTTTCAACAATGACTTTGGAAAAAAGTTGCAAAAAATCCAGTTTTCTAACCTATTCAAATATTCAGTAAAACAAAACAGAGGGAAGGGACTTTTGTATACCTACGGCTAATTCATGTTGATGTTTGGCAGAAACCAAAGCAATATTGTAAAACAATTATCCTTCAATTAAAAACATAAATTAAAGAAAACAAAAACAAAAAACACAAAATAAATTTATTTATTTGTATTCTGTGTAGAGTAAAAAAAAACAAACCTTGGGATAGGCATGCAGAAAGTAGAATTCAAAGCTCACTGAATTATTTCTACATGTGGTTTATAAAATAACTTGGAGGAGAGCTTCCTTGCTGCTCTACTTTAGAGAAGCCTTACTGGCATGGGGAAAAGCAACTTTTAAAGCTGAGAATTCTCCAAAAGGGAGTTACCCAGAGATAAAGAGCAACACTGCTTCCAAAAGTTCTATTTTTGGCTTTAGAGTTCCAGTTCGAACACCCCCACACTGTCTTCTTCTTTCTTCCTCTTCTGGGCAGCCCCACATGTTTCATGAGATGAGGATTTAAGGTGACATTTTCCCCACTTGGATCTTATTTTCTGCTAAACTCAAATGGCTAGATGCCCTTCCTCACTGGTGACACTCTGACCCACTGTAGCTTGCTAGCTGCTTTGTGCTGGAAACATAGCTCTTTGTAGGACAGGCTCCGCCAGGGCCTCCCCAACTTCTCATCAGGTTCAACAGACAAGCTCCTAACCTTCCCGTGTGTCCCAGGACCAAGGGGAGGACAGTCAGCGGTGAGTGAGGAGCTGGAGTCAGACACACAAGCACTTTGCCTCAAGACCGCAAGGTACCATGCTCAAGGGTAGGGCTCTGCAATCAGACTGTCTCAGTTTTAGTGCTGGCTGGGTCCTTGTTGTTGTGAGGGCTTTCTCAGGTTGCAGCCAGGGGAGGCTACTCTTTGTGGTGGTGAGCTTTTCATTGTGGCACACAGACTTAGTTGCCCTGTGGCATGTGGGATCCTCCCGGAACAGGGATCGAACGGGTGTCTCCTACATTGGTGGGCAGACTCTTCTCCACGGAGCCACCAGAGAAGCCCCTTGTTGTTCAGTTGCTCAGTCGTGTCTTGACTCTTTGCGACCCCACGGACGGCAGGCTTCTTTGTCCTTTACTATCTCCTGGAGTTTGCTCAGACTCATGTCCATCAAGTTGGTGATGCCATCCAACCAGCTCATCCTCTGCTGCCTCCTTCTCCTCCTGCAGCGCCTGCTTCAGTTTTAGTACCACGTCTACAATTATTAGCTGGCTGACTTTGGACAAGTTTAATCTCTTGGTGCCTCAGTCTCCTTATCTATAAAATGGAGGATAACAATAACAGTACCTGTTTTATAACAGTTGTTGTAAGAAGTATCCAGAATACTGCCTGGCATCTGAGATGTGCTTGATGACAGATTCTCTTCTTTTTTAAAGATTTTTCTTGATACAGACTATTTTTAAAGTCTTTATTGAACTTCTTACAATATTGCTTCTGTTTTATATTTTGGTTTTTTGGCCACGAGGAATGCGGGATCGTAGCTCCCTGAGTTCTGCACTCAGACCCACACCTCCTGCACTGGAAGGTGAAGCTGTAACCACTGGACCACCAGGGCAATCCGACAGACTTTCTAAAGCCATCTCTCCTGTTGTCCAGCTCTGACTCTTGTGCAGTTCTCTTTTGTCCTGTAAAAGCCTGGGCTCTGTCTGACCCTGGTCACTTTAGGTAACCAGAGATTTGGGTTCTCTGTGGGGAGGTCCCTGCTCTAGAAACCTGTCTGGTACCACAGGCCCTCTGGGCTGGCCTTCCTGTAGGGGCTGGAGTGTGATCCCAGATCCCAGCCTATCTGAAACCCCTTACTGGTCTGTCTTAGTTAGGCCTCCTTGAGTACCAGCTGCTTTACTTAATGATGTCCTATGACCCGCTGTCATTCCCTTGAGATACGGGTCTTACTTGGTTAACCAGACTTTTGGTTGACACCTGGAATTGTATCTGAAGCCCTGAGGGAATGTTCCACCCCACGGGCAGGTTGAGCTCACATCCTAGTTAATTACACCCAACCCTGCCCCAAAGACGACAGAAAACAAGCACCACCACTGAGACGTGCATGTGTGTACTCAGGAAGAGGAGAGGGTGCCATGCCAGCCCCTTATCCTTGCAAACAAGAGCTTCGGCTAACTTTCAAGGCAATAATGAAACCAGCTTGTCACTTGTCACCAAGGAAATCCATCACTTTTAACCTAGGAAACTGTTTGCTAATTGAACAAACAATAGTCTCAATGAGTTCAATTTATTCTTATAGAAATCCATTAATTTGAATGACCAATTAAATTTTAAGGTTCAGAGGATAAAATAAAAACTCACATATAACATTAAATTAAATTAACCACTTATATAAACAGTCTTGTACGAAAATGAGAAACATTTCCTCCTGGAGTTGAAAAGCTTTACGCAAAAATGCCAACCAATTGTGAAAATGTTATATATAATTAGGATAGAAAAAGCACAGTCAAACACACAGGCTTCTTTGTAAGCGTTTATGGCTGGTTATAACGTGAACTTTTATGTACATGGGGTAGAGTCACCTTTCTGTGGCTTACATTGATCACTCACAAGTGAGGGGATTTTTGTGCTAATAATATTGGTCTTAACACAGTTTTGCTTAGCCACCACACTGCGACATCTCAAAGCATCTGGGGGCCTTCTAGTGAAATGTCAAAGTGGGAAGCACAAACCCCAAATGTTGCTTAAAGGTCTGGGAATATGTTAGAGACCTAGTGTATGAACTGTTAATAATTAGGCACTGCATACTGGAGGGCACTGAGGCGACAGTCTAATGCAGGCAGCATTATCAGGTGCAACGACTGAACCCCGATACCCAATAATATCAGACCTCTTTTCTCAGTGTTTATGGCTTCATGGCCGCCATCTCTGCTAGGTGACACTAAGGTTTCTAACGCCTCTGACCTTGTCACAGAGAAGGGTAACAGAGGTCCTCTTTCTCCTCACAAGCAGAACAGACTGTGGACAGTAAACATGTGTAAACTGTGTACTGGCTTAGACCTGCCACTGCAGCTGCATGGGATATGCAGGGAGTGTGGAGACAGCACGTGCTTCAAGCATAAAAGGGTGCCCCCTGAACTCCCGGATGAGGATATTAAAGCTGTTTTCTAGAGACGCAGCCCTAGAGAATGGACTTGTGAACACAGTGGGGGGAGGAGAAGGTGGACCGAATTGAGAGAGGAGCGTGGAAACATATACATTATCTGATACGTAAATCAGCTAGCCAGTGGGAATTCACTGTATGATGCAGGGAGCCCAACCAGGTGCTCTGCGACAGCCCAGGAGGAGGGGAGGGCGGGAGGTGGAAGTGAGGTTTAAGAGGGAGAAGACGTGTGTATACCTGTGGCTGATTCATGTTGATGTTTGGCAGGAACCAACATAGTATTGTAAACAATTATTCTCCACTAAAAAATAAATAAAATTTAAAAACATTAAAACAAAACCAAAAAAACACCTGTTTTCTAAAGTGCTAATCTAGAGGTCAGCCAAAAATTTTTTAAAAAATATTTATTTGACTGTGTCTGGTCTGAGTTGTGGCATGCAGGATCTCCAGCTGAGGCACGGGAACTCTTAGCTGCAGCATGTGGAATCTAGTTAATGGAACCAGGGGTTGAGCCCAGGACGTCCGCACCAAAAGCTTGGAGTCTTAGCCACTGGACCACCAGGGAAGTCCCCTTAGCTTTCACAAGGACTCAAACCTCCAATTGTAGCACAAAAGCAGCTGTAGGCAATATGGAAAGGAATGTGCCTGAATGTGTGCCAGTAAAACTTTATTACAAAACAGGCATGGGCTAGATTAGGCTCACTCTGGGAATCAGTGTATACTGGTCCCTCAAAACAGCAACGGCTCAGATGTTAAGGTTACGGAAATCTAAGAAAGGCAGGAAAGAAACGGTTTTGACTACATTAAAAAAAAATTCTCCATCAAAAGAAGAGAAAAAATGAGTTTAAATTGTTATAACAGTAACACTAAATTAAAGTATAAATAATTTTCTGAATGAATGGATTGGATGATGGCTAAGAACTCCTAAAGAAGTCTCTCTCTTTTTTTTTGGATGGTTCTAAGAAAATGATATTTTTCAGAATGACTTGGGATTAATTCTGACAGAAAAAAGATTAGGCTAGATCAGTGGTACCCAAAACTCCCTGACAGAACCACTGGAGATTTTGAATTCTTGTTGTTCAGTTGCTCAGTTGTGTCCAACTCTTTGCGACATGGACTGCAGCACACCAGACTTCCCTTTCCATCACCAACTCCCAGAGCTTGTTCAAACTCATGTCCATCGAGTCAGTGATGCCATCCAACCTTCTCATCCTGTTGCCCTCTTCTCCTCCTGCCTTCAATCTTTCCCAGCATCAGGGTCCTTTCCAATGAGTTGGCTCTTCACATCAGGTGGCCAAAGTATTGGAGCTTCAGCTTCAGCATCAGTCCTTCCAATGAGTATTCAGGTTTGATCTCTTTAGAATGGACTGGTTTGATCTCCTTCCTGTTTAAGGGACTCTCAAGAGTCTTCTCCAGCACCACAATTTGAAAGCATCAATTCTTCAGTACTCAGCCTTCTTTTTGAATCCTAAATATGGATTAAAATTTCCCAGAGTCTCCGGGAGAGAGTCCTGGATTGGTTTTTTTTGTGTGTGTGTGTGTGGCTCAGACGGTAAAGCAATGCAGGAGACCCGGGTTTGATCCCTGGGTTGGGAAGATCCCCTGGAGAAGGAAATGGCAGCCCACTCCAGTACCCTTGCCTGGAAAATCCCATGGAACATGGAGCCTGGTAGGCTACCGTCCATGGGGTCGCAAAGAGTCGGACACGACTGAGCGACTTCACTTTCACTTTAAGATCCCTGAGCAGGACTGATGTATTCAGCCTTGTGCCATTTAAAGCCAGCTGAGTTAGATGATCAGCCTGTGCTCTTAAGATAAACTTAAACAAAATGGCAGTGAGCAGCATTGTTCTAATTTCTCATGCTATTATTCTAATACATTGTGGATGCCAAATTGGGCTTTTTCACCCTCCAGGTTACGGGACCTCCATATCAGAAGACAGGCCATAGGTTTTCAAAGTATCTAAGCCTTAGCCATCAAGGTCAACTCAATTAAGATGCCTCCATTCAGAAGTCTTCCGATAGCACATCTGTTTACTCTGATTCCTTTTCTCTTTTACATTCCTAGCAGCAGCAGTGAACATTCATTGGGAACTTCATCATACACTGGCTTTTTCACGTGTTTCTCCCTATTTTTCTAAAAAGATTTTAAACATCTGAATGGTGGATGTTACCTTACCAACAACAGTTAGAAAAGGACTATATATGAAATACCACCTAATTTTTGTTAATCATGAAAAAATACTTTTGGAGAAAACTGAGCTGATAATCAAGATTTTAAAAAGCAAAATATTTTTTAAAGCCTCCTGCAGGACTGCCTGCATTAAAACAGGAAACAAGTTGCTAGACTTCTAAAATCTAACAGGTATAGTTAGCTATTTTTCAAAGTCTGAGAAATAGGAGAATCTGATGATGACTATGCCTGCAAAAATAAGTGAACTCCTGATTACTCAACCAAGAGAGATTGCTAAGGATGTTCTACTGTATATTTTCCACAACTGTGTTTCTTAACTACAAAACTCATGAAATAAAAAAACTGTTACTCTTACAAGTCAATTTCCACTTTGGGTGTCCAATTGTTAGCCTCACAAAGATAACACAGCTGATGCTACTTGGGGTGTCTTGTTGCGTTCTGGGATATAAAATGAAGATACCACTCCAGTCCCATCAACAAGAGGACACAGGATGCCTACAACAAAGTCCCTTCATCACATATTTGGGATGTCGGAGATAAAGTAAACAGTGAACCGGACCTGGGTGGACACTCTCTGTTTTATTTGTCAAAGTCGGATTTATCTTTAGTGTTTTATTAAAAATTACAAATGTACATACAGTTGTAAATATAAATATGGTGGTAGTGGTTTAGTTGCTAAGCTGTGTCTGACTCATTGCAACCCCATGGACAATAGCCCTCCAGGGATCCCAGTCTATGGGATCCTGACCCAGGGATTGAACTGGGGTCTCCTGCATGCAGGTGGTATAGAAGTACATAAAATTAAAAACAACCACCCCAACTACTGCCAAGTAGTAACCACTATTAACAGTTTGATGCCTACACTGTAAGACTGTAAACTATATGCATATAAACATACACCTGCATAAAAAAACACACACCTGGTTTTTTATTTACCCAAATACAATTATACTCTACATATTGTTTCTGCTTTTTTTACTGGAGAGTTTATTCGTATCAGGTTGGCCAAATCGTACAGAAAAACCCAAACGAACTTCGGGACCAATCCAATATATGTAGACCTGTGTAATTTTCGAAAACATCTTTATTCTTTAGCTGTATCGTAATTTATTTAAATCATCTCCCTACTGAGAGATACAGGGCTGTTCCTTTTTTGAAACTTTTACCAGCAGTGCTGCAGTGAACATCCATGGACACATTTATTTATGCACTTGCCAAAACAGCCTATAGAAGGAAGAATAACAGAGTTCCTGGGTCAAGGGGAATGAGGAATTTTAAGTCTGAATAAGCGTTGCCAAACTGCCTTTCAACTGCCTCAGCCAATTCATATGACAATGCTCATGATGTGTGTTATACTCACTTTACTACAGTCTTGACAAAGCTGGATATTATCAAACTCATAAATTTGCTCAGCTGAGAGATGAAAAATGTTATCTCATCTTTAACATTTCCATTTTCCTGATCACCAAAGAAAGAAACATCTTTTTGTATATTTTAAAAATCATTTATTTTTCTTTATCTGTGTATGTATTTCCTTAAAGCTGTAGGTTTCTTTCATATTAACTTTTCAGTCTCTATCTATCATATGGCAACCCTTTATCTCTCATATATTTTGCAATCTATAGGAGTTAATTTTGTAATATTGTCAAATCTTTCCATGTTGTTCATTGATGGCCTCCAGTTTTAACCCAGAAAGTTTTTTTTTTTGTTAAATAACTTTTAAAAAAGAATTTTATCTTTTAAGTTTAACCTACTTAGAACTTATTTTTGCCCATGATCTGAGAGACTTGACCTGATAATTTGCCAATACGGAGCCTTCAAGTTAAGTCTATACATGGAAGCTAGCGAACAGAAACCTGGTTCGCAAACTTTTATTCCTTTCTTTTCTTCTTTTTCTATTTTAAGCACAGCCTACCACACAAACTCAAAACATCTTTTCACTGCCACGACAACACCCAAAGATATGTGTACTTACACAGAAGTAAAGTGATTTAAAAGAACAAAACATTTAATAAGATACAGACTTCCTGACAGTGAGAAGGCACTCACCCATTCCCCTTTAACCTCCACCAGGAAAGCACAGGTTTGAAAGCAAGGCAAAACACATGTTTAATGAGATGTTTCATTCTTACGGTATATCTACACTTTATTCTTCCAGAGGGGCTGGGGCTTAACTAGTCAATTTAAGGAAAAAGGACTCAATATCACTGTAACAAGACAATGTTTTCCTCGAAAATAGCAATATTTACTCATTAAAATATAGAGCGTCTGTAATATTTCCTTATCATAACACTTGGTTGACACTTCCTTATCTCAAGAAGAGAATATTACTTTTTCTACACTTTGTGCTGCAACAAAATCCAGTTTCAAAAATGTTAGGCTTTTTTTTTTTTTCTTTTGAAAGCAGTGTTAAAAAAAAAATCAACCTTGTAACAAGGTCCTATCTGCTACAGCATTATACCTTCATACTGTTTAGATTCCTGCTATTGATTGGTACTTAGATAAATTACAATTCATCTGCTTTAAAAGACAGCCTGAGGCCATCAGGACAGAGAAGATGGGGAAGAAGCTGAGAAAACACTGCCTGCCTCGGGTTCCCATTCATGTGTAGGGTGTTCTGTGAAGAGTAAGTGAGGCTGGCGCCCGGGCATCCAAACCTCAGGTTTCATTACTGTGAAGGAAATGCTGATTTTGAAAGGTTCGGGACCCTTAGGTGTAACCTCCTTATTTCCAGCCCAAAAGAACTAGAGAAAAAGTTATCAGAAAATAAGGGAAAAGGAGATCAGCTTCTCTGAGAAACAAACACATCGTTCCTTCTAAATATTTTGACCTGTGAAACATCTCATACTCTAAATATGACGCATAAGTGCAACATGAATGTATGAGCAATTACTGTGGCTACACGACATCCTTTATACTTCAATGACACAGGGTCCCAGTATGGGAAGTGTGTTTGTCTCAACTATTAATTTTCACAGTTCTTTGAAAATTCTGAACCATTTCCATCTTCCAATTTTTTAGTATATGTGCTGCCGAAGCGAGCACCCATTTCCATCTTAAAAAAAAAAAAAAAGCCAACAGTAATGCAAAGTTCGACCACTTCTAAGCCATACATTAACTGGATTGAAGGACTACTGCTTTCTTTTAGGAAAGAATTTAGGTCAACCACATTTCTTTATTCTTTCTCAAACTGATTACTATAGCTTTAGTTACAATCACAAGATTATATTTAATTATTGTATTTACAGAAACAAGCTATGACAAGCAAAATTCTAAACTCTTTCATCTGTTCATTTACAGAGTAGGAAAGCAGATTAACTGTATTTAGTTCATTACTCTTCACACAATTCAAAGTTTACATGAGTAAAGGGAACAAAAGATGCTTTGACCCAAAGATACAGAAGTTATTATTGGCAACTGGGACCAAATATTTTGCATTTAAAACTATTTCTGAAAGACTACTCATAGTATCCAAGTAGGAATCTAAACTCTGAAATTACCACAGATTTACAGATTTGA
Source organism: Muntiacus reevesi (assembly GCF_963930625.1). NCBI lineage: Eukaryota > Metazoa > Chordata > Mammalia > Artiodactyla > Cervidae > Muntiacus > Muntiacus reevesi. The sequence goes on along the minus strand of NC_089269.1, from coordinate 50,642,968 downwards.
AAATACACAAGGCTATGTCAGGAACCCATTATTCTTTAACAATTCTATTTTGAGCTGATGCAGGATACATTTATAAATGCTGTCTCTCATTCAAATAGAAAAGGAAGAAGACTGAGTCAATACTTCAAAAACTCATGCTGGATTATTGGATTTCACACTCGCCCACAATTTTACAACTGTCAAATAAAGTACAAGAAGAGGACAGATGCTAACCATCAACACAAACCACACTTTCGCTGGAGCCTTTCTTACCATGACTATATCTCCCGGCTGGATCGTGATTTCATCGTGACTCCTGGACTCAAAGGGATAGAGTGCTCGGTAATACACCACTTTTACATTCTCTTGTGCAGAAATCGTAAGTGGGCCTTTTTCTGTTTATAAGGAAAGGAGGGGAAGGGGACAAAAATGAAATGCTATGTGGAACAGAAACGCATGACACATGCCAAATTACTGACATCTATCTCCCCTATTGTCTATTTTAACATCTGAACCATTTCCATCTACTCAAGGAACTTCTGGAAGACATTCAGTAAGGATGTGTCTGGTTCTGAAACCAAAGCAGAGCCAAATCTGATGTCAACAGCTCCATCCCATCTGAGAGGTCATTAGTGGACACAAAACAAAGGTCACTGCAGTGTTAACGCCCCCATTCTCTGCCTCCTGGCTTAGACGCCAGCAGCGCACATCTGTAAGGCATCAAGACCTCTCTCCCCCGATGCACTGTGTCTAGCAGGATGCAGTAGATTGAATGCGACATAAATCTCAAATCAGTCAACTCATATGGGAGGGCCAAGAAGCACAACTTTACCTTCCCCTGTTAAGCAATATGGAAATGTTGAGGCTGCAGGCCCCAGACGTGGACACATAAAAGGTAAGTTAGGAGGCCACTTGTGTTCAAAGGGCAAAAAAACATTTCAAAAAGTAAGACCACAACTGGATGCAGTGCAGACCAAGGACAGTGAAAGTCGCGTGAGTACAGGCCAGGAGAAGAAATGCCACTTCCTGCTGCTGAGACAGCTCTGAACTTCCCAGAGAAAATAACACACTGGAGAAGCAGCAGGTTCCTCTTTGGCAGGAAGGGTTATGATCTCCATGAGGAATACAGCTGTATGAATGGCACTTGGCAATGAAACTTCCCGCCACTGCTGTCTACAAACGATTTCTGGATGCCAGCATAACAGGGCCAAGGGTTGCCATGGTGTGGAGAGAACTAAAGAGATCTCTAAAATGATGCTAGAGAATGAACATGTGCACCGTCCAAATAATGACTGACCTTCTCATGGCTATGAACGTAGCCAAGATAGAGCCTGATCAGATACGGCTACTTCCCAGAAGGACCTGTGAGGAGAACACTTATTTGCTAGCCTAATTCTGGTCTCTCATACCTGCAGTGGACCAGGGAGCCTGGACAGCGGGCTTAGCTGGTTCTTGATGCTGGTGGAAAAGCCGACTCAGCTTGTCTTGCATTTCCGGTTTGCCCTTCTCCTCACTGTCCTTCTTTTTGACACTCTCTTCCCTTTTGAGCTTCTCCTCCTCGTGGGGTTTTCGCGGCCGCTGCTGCTCATCCTCCTGGTGCACGTGCTCCAGCCACTGCTGGTCCCTTTCCTGAGCTCGTCTGTCAACAAAACGCCTGGTTACAGCACAGAAGCAACTCCACGTTAACACTGCCGTGAGGTGTCCTTTCACAAAGGGCTCCGTCTAGTCAATGGGATGCTAAGCACCAAGGGATATGGTTTGTTCCTCAGGTGGAAGATCTGAATCAATGAAACAGGGGTTCTCAGGGCTCCCCTTCCGGGTAAGACGAGATCACATGATTTAGAAAGACACAGAAAGAAAATTCCTGATGTCGCTTATAAAGGAATTAGAGAACTCAGGTAAATACTCCTCCATTTAAAAAGTGGTATACAACTGCAAAGAAAAATAAAAGACACACAGGAATATAACTTCCATGGACAGAAAATACATCCAACACTGCAAGTGAAAGACTGCTTAGAGAAGCCCATGAACAATTAGATCACAGAGGGCACATGCCACGTTTATGTAGCACACGAGTAGCTCCCCAGAACTGAAACAGAAACCAAGAGGTTATTCTGAACACTGACGGTAGCAACCATCCCTTACTAAGCAACAGTTTCTATGTTTTACTGAATTTGACTACTTTGTTCCTCAAAGCAGCTGACACAAAGAGAGAAAGTGCAATTACATCTAGGCCTTGAAAAGTATGATGAAATTGATATAGGAAAAGACTAGGAATGATATGTATTTTCTTGACTAGGAATGATTTTTCTTGCATTCCACATTTGACAAAATCAGAAAACTCCTTAAACGATCATAATTTATTTATTTTTATTTATTTATTTTCTGTACTGGATGGCTTGTGGGATCTTGGTTCCCAAACCAAGGATTGAATGCAGGCCACTACAGTAAAAGCACTGAATCCTAACCATTAGACCACCAGGGGACTCCATAAATGATCACATTTTACATTTTTTTTGGCCACTCTGCATAGCATGTTGGATCTTAGTTTCCTGACCAGGCATTGAACGTGCAGCCTCTGCACTGCAAGTGTGGAATCTTAACCACAGGATCACCAGGGAAGTTCCAATGAACACACTTTGAATGAAAATAATGTGCAATAATAAATGATACTATGTTAATAATAATTAGTCTTCCACATTTAAAAAAATATTTATTTTTATTTATGTGGCTGTACTGGGTCTTCCCCAGTGGCTCAGATGGTTAAGAACACACCTGCAATGATGCAGGAGACCTGGTTTCAATCCCTGGGTTGGAAAGATCCCCTGGAGAAGGGAATGGCTACCCATTCCACTAATCTTGGGCTTCCCTGGTGGCTCAGAGGGCAAAGAATCTGCCTGTAATGTGGGACATCTGGGTTCAATCTCTGGGTCAGGAACATCCCCTGAAGAAGAGACTGGCTACCCACTCCAGTATTCTTGCCTGGAGAATTCCATGGACAGATGAGTTTGGGAGGCTCCAGTTCATGGGGTCGCAAATAGTCAGACACGACTGAGCGACTAACACTTTCACTTCACCGGGTCTAAGTTTCAGGATGAGGGATCTGGTTCCCTGACTAGGTAACAAACCTGGGCCCCCTGGATTGGGAGCATGGAGTCAGCCACTGGACCACCAGGGAAGTCTCCACATTCGTTAACTACTTTAAGTCTCCCACCAGCTGCCCAGTCGCTCAGTCTGTCCAGCTCTCGGGGACCCTGTGGACTATGGCCTGTCAAGCTTCCCTGTCCGTGGGGTTTTTCAGGCAAGAATACTGGAGTGGGTGGCCATGTCCTCCTCCAGGAGATCTCTCTGACCCAGGGATTGAACCCGGGTCTCCTGCCCTGGAAGGTGGGTTCTTTACCACTGAGCCACCTGGGAAGCCGACCAGGTAGGCAGGTCCTAATCATCCACATTTTACAGAAGAGGAAAATGAGGCAGAGGGAGTGAAGGACTCGGCAAGGTCACACAGCCTTACAGGCCTCAGGACTGATCCAGGCCGCTCGGTTCTGAAGTTCACAACCTGAATCGCTAGCCTGTGACACAGCCAAGGCACAAAGGTCATTTTGTGGAATCAGGAAACAACCAAGGGAACATAGCATAAACAAAGAGAACTTTCATTCTCCATTTAAAAATATTATATTTATTTCTACTCGAATAATCATGAACATTCAGTGCAGCAGAATTCTTGTTAATTTAAATCTTAAGCATTTCACTTACAATTTTCAAAACATCTTTTAAGAAAGCATAAAAAACACTTTTCTAGAGGGGTAAGAATGTTAATTGCTATTCATAACACAACAAAAAAAACACAATAAAATTTGCTTCACATATTTCACTAACAAAGGGAACCATGTGGACATAGTGAGGGAGGGAAAGGGTGGAGGAATTGAGAGAGTATCATGGAAACATACATATTACCGTATGTAAAACAGATATTACCACATGTAAAACAGGGGGGCTTTGCTGTGTGGCAGAGGGAGATCAACCCAGTGCTCTGTGACAACTAGAGGGATGGGGGTGGGGGATGGGGGGGTTCAGGAGGGAGGGGACATGTGTATACCTGCGGCTGATTCATGGTGATGTATGACACAAACCAATACAATATTGTAAAGCAAATACCTTCCAATAAAAAAATAAAAATAAAATAAAGTATATAACCATGTAATTTCTGAAGTTAAATTCTGGGTACTATTTATCATTCAATTGTACACAGAAAATTTAAAGTTTCCATATGATGACACTGTATCTTTATTTCTACTCTGTAGGGATATAAAATTTTGGTGCAGCGTATTATAAATAATCAACTTTATAGATAAGGAAAGAATGGAGCTAATCAACACATCCAAGGGGATAGGTCTAGGGGCATAATCCTAGACCGAGCCCCAAGAAAACCATAAAATAGTCCTCTAAATTGTTTTGAGACCCTACCTACTTACCCATTGGCATGTAAAAACAAAACGAAAAACACCAGGTGCAAAATATTACTATTTTACTAGTAATTTACCAGATTACTAGTAATTTACCAGATGCAAAATATTACTAGCAGATAGAAACAAAAGACTACAGATACAAATATTCAAACGGAAACTAACAAAAATGTGTCTGGATCTTAAGCAGCAGCAACAGCAAATTTTCTCCTTTTGACCTCAAGTTTCATTTGCTGCTGAAAAAAGGAAATCGGTGGTGTACACTATTCGCCCCACAGGAGAAACCCTGTGTGGCCAGTGAGCTCAGGGACTTGGATTTTAAACCCAAGACTCTGATGGCTACTGTTTTTAAAAGGTTGTGAACTGGAAACGTATCTTGGTCACTGGCATGGAAACAGGCATATCAATTGGCCCAAATCCTTGTGTAATTCCATTTATCTACATAATCATAGCTTAAGAGAGCCCTGGGCACCAACCGAAAACTTCAGAGGTTACTTATATATGCAAAGATTTATATGTATACGAGCTTTTGCTTACTTTTGTGTTTAGCCATTAAGTCGTGTCTGATGCTTTTGCAACCCCATGGACTATAGTCCACCAGGCTCCACTGTCCACGGGATTTCCCAGGCAAGAATACTGGAGTGGGTAGCCTCTTCCTCCTCCAGGGCATCTTCCTGACCCGGGGATCGAACCTGTGTTTCCTGCACTGGCAGGTGGATTCTTTACCACTGAGCCACACACATTAAAAACCGAGGGCTCTTTCTGGTGCAGTAAGAACTTGGAGAAGTTCAGCAAAGAGTAACGAGTACCTACAGTTCCTTCCAGATGGGTTCACAATCCACTGAAAAGACTCACCTTTGGGCTTCTTCTTTTTGTTTTTCTAATTCCAGGATCTTTCGTTCTTGTTCCTTCTGTTTCAGTCGTTCAGCCTCTATGGACTTTTGTTTCTGGAGTTGCTGCTTATTATGTATTTCTCTAAGTTCCTATAAATAATTAAGAAACAGTTCATGTAGCAACATGTGTTGAGAGACATTTCTACTGTTTATCAGCATGCAACATTTCATAATGGGGAAGCCTGAACACGTAGGAGATAATGTCTTGGGTTTGAAAGACGTTAACTTGGAAAACTAAAGTCACTCTACACGGACACGACTGATCTCCAGAGGCTGTTCGAGGTCGTATTTTAGGGAGCCATAATACCCTGCGCCATGTCCATAAGGTGCTTTAGAAGGAGCTTACAAGGGATGAGCATCAGAGAAACTATACTGCTCAAGACACAGCAACAATAATAGACCACAACCAACTTTAAGACATGGTGATGATTATGAATGGGACCTTAAGATTCTTTTGATAATACTCCACACCAACCTTCATCGTCTTTGAAGATACACACATTTCTTCACACATTCCCTCCATCAAACCATGGCAACCTTGGCTCCTTCTAATGATAGGCTGCTTTAAAACAAAGGTACATCCCTCTCCCCTACAACCTTGAGTCTCCCCTCAGGGTCTATTTTGCTTCCCATCAGACATCTTCCAGAGCATCTTTTCTTACTAAAACCATGTGTGAAGTTGTCAGCTGCCCCAAACTAAACCAGCCGTCAGATAGAAGCTTAAAACCTATAATTTGACCACTCCTTTGGATATGATTTCCTCATGTGACACTAACACAGGAATAACAGTAATTTCCTCAGAGGCTAGTGAAAATAAAGTGTATGTTACAATATTGAAAGCACTCAAGTCAGAAGCTGAAACACTCAAAAATATGAAGAACAAAGAAATGCCTGTTGGTGAGGGAAAATCCTCTGATTCTGTAGGAATCTAATGGTCACTAACATATTCGGTCACCAAATCTCTTCTTACTTGTGTCAATAAAAAGTCAGACATGCCCAAGGGTCCAGTAGAACCAAGAGTAAAGTTCCAGTTGACCTCCTGGTCTGGCCAACGAGGGGAGTGGCCCTGGGCTCTATTTGGTGAGATTTAAGAATGAAGGCCTGCACTGTCTTCTCTTGCTTTGCTCACAGGTAAGTCCATATGAGGAGGTTTCTTCCAGCCTTATTTCTACCTTTAGATTTCATTCACAGCTCAGGCATCAAAGGTAGAAAAACTCTCTGGAGAAGATCAGTGTTAAAATGCATTTACTCCTAGAGAAAAGCCCTAGAGTGAGGGTAACCTTTTCCCACTAGCTAAACTGTCCTTAAGATAAAGTTAAACTGTATGTACAAGCATTCAGTATACCATAAGTGACAATACCATAAGTCCTAAAAGGGATCCATGGGATATGGAAAAAAAGATTAACTGGCGATCAGGAGGTTAGGGGGAGCACATACTGGGGAGGAGGAAGGGATGGAGCGGACGAGGCTCTCCAGAGAAGGGGAAGGATGGAAAGAAGGGGCTTCAGTGGAGAACCCAGCAGATGAGTCAGGAAATAACTAGGCAGGATGAGCAGGAAGATGCAACTTTGTAAGGTCAACATTCCCCAGGGCAACAGCCATGGGAGTGTGCCTTCCAAATTATGACGGGCATCTGGGACAAGGGCTTCCCCCGTGGCTCGGTGGTGAAGACTCTGCCTGCCAACGTAGAAGACACAAGCTTGATCTCAAGGTCAGAAAGATCCCCTGGAGAAGGAAATGGCAGCCCACCCTAGTATTCTTGCCTGGGAAATCCCATGGACAGAGGAGCCTGGCAAGCTACAGCCCACAGGGTCGCAAAACAGAGGCACAAGTTAGTGACTGAGGAACAGCAGCAGCAACTTGGGTCAGGAGTTCAGCTATGGAGGGGCCATGGAAGGCCAAGAGTGGAGACTCGAAAGTGACGATGAAGTCTGGCTCTGTGTGCAATTCTGAGAGAAGAAAATCAGCACCAGGAAAAGAGAATTCCATTTTTCATCTTCTTTCTCATGGCCATACTATGGGATATAAAACTGATTTTGAATCAAGCATAAATAGTAATCTCTAAAAATATGAATGAAAAATCTTGTTAATATTTGGGATTTGATATTTCAGAGACAAGTGGCAAACAAGGATCAATTCCTGATAAGAGTTATTTGCACTCTTGGTTCAAGTTAATATCTGTACAAGAAAAGGAAAAACTGCAGTGGAGTGCTATTAATTGAAACTCTATATGTCCTAAGAGAGGAATCCAAAAGTCAGCACACAGAAGCAGAAGATATTAAGAAGATGTGGCATGAATACACAGAACTATGCAAAAATGGTCTTAATGACCCAGATAATCATGATGGTGTGATCACTCACCTAGAACCAGACATCCTAGAATGTGAAGTCAAGTGGGCCTTAGGAAGCATCACTATGAACAAAGCTAGTGGAGGTGATGGAATTCCAGGTGAGCTATTTCAAATCCTAAAAGATGATGCTGTGAAAGTGCTGCACTCGATATGCCAGCAAATTTGGGAAACTCAGCAATAGCCACAGAACTGGAAAAGGTCACTTTTCATTCCAATCCCAAAGAAAGGCAAAGCCAAAGAATGTTCAAACTACTGCACAATTGCACTCATCTCACATGCTAGCAAAATAAAGCTGAAAATTCTCCAAGCTAAGCTTCAACTGTATGTGAAGGGAGAATTTCCAGATGTTCAGGCTGGAGTTAGAAAAGGCAGAGGAACCAGAGATTAAATTGTCAACAACTGCTGGATCACAGAAAAAGCAAGAGACTTGCAGAAAAACATCTACTTCTGCTTTATTGACTATGCCAAAGCCTTTGTGTGGATCACAACAAACTGTGTAAAATTCTTTGAGAGACAGGAATACCAGAGCACCTTACCTGGCTCCTGAGAAATCTGTATGCAGGTTGAGAAGCAACAGTTAGAACCAGACACGGAACCACGGACTGGTTCCAAATTGGGGAAGGAGTACAACGAAGCTGTCTATCGTCACCCTGCTTGTTTAACTTCCATGCAGAGCACATCATGCGAAATGCTGGGCTGGAGGAAGCACAGCTGGAAGCAATTGCCGGGAGAAATATCAATAACCTCAGATATGCAGATGACACCACCCTTATGGCAGAAAGCAGAGGAACTAAAGGGCCTCTTAATGAAAGTGAAAGAGCAGAGTGAAAAAGCTGGCTTAAAACTCAACATTCAAGGACTAGGGATTTACCATAGGGCTTCCCTGGAGGGCGGCCAGCATCTGGAAAATTAAAGTCTGGAAACATGGGTCCCCAAAGGCTCAACTCCAGCCCACATGGAAGGGCCCCTACCCTGTATGTAATACTTTCTACTCCCACAGTGGTCAAGCTACCAGGACATGACGAGTCAAGCCATGGAAGAAAACAGAAGAGGACACTCAATACACCTGTGAGCCCCTGGGAGATCTCAGATAGCTATTCAGGACTACAGATGAGTGCCATTCTAATGAACACCCCCAAAGTAAGTTTCTGGGGATAAGATTTCCCAGGGTAGCTCTAACGAGCCAACACAGCTTGGCAGGGGTTATACTCTGCATCAGACAGGAGATAGATCTCCTGAACCCTAAACAAGGAGGGACTTGAGCCATCTTGAATGAGAAATGCTGTTTCTGTGTAAATACCTCCACCCAAGTTGAATAAAGTCTCACAGTCCTCAAGAAAAACATTCAGGTTCTACAGGATCTCAAAGAACAAGCTGGAGAGTTCCTGGGGTGGCTACGATCTCTCTTTGGGGGATCCTTCTCCTGGCAGGGGGATATGGAGTTGGCTAATGCCCCTACTGGTCCCTGTTATCACCATGTTGATGCTGCTTGTGACTGCTCCGTGCATTATATCAATTGTCTCACCCGTTTGTCTCTGCCCACGTCAGCAAGCTACAACATGAAGTGCCAGTTCAAAAAGGATATAAAAACTATACCCGACCATGGAAAATATCACTCACCCTTAGATGGACACTGCTATAGGGCTCTGAGGCTTAAGACTAATAGGGGGAGGCCCAACGCCCCTCGCCGTCCCAGCTCAGCAGGAAGTAGCCAGAGAGACCTCGACGCCCCTAATGCCAAAGAATTGGGCCTCCCATCTCTTGATGGGGGAAAGTTAGGTAGTTAGAATAGGAAAAAGGAGTCCAAAATGGTGGTGGCTAAAAGACAAAGAAAGAGAAAAGCCCACGGAAGTGGAACAAAAGAAGATTCACAGACCAGAGTGAGAACTTTAGGTGAAACAAACATGCCTCCTTCTTGGCCAGCCCAATTTGCATAGGACATACTCAAGGGGGTGGGGGGAGGAGACAAATGTATAAAAGGAGGAAGCCAAGAAGGACTGAGGCCTTTCCACACCTCGAGGGTATACTATCCTTTGTTTGCCGGATAAGACTCTGGGCTGTAACAGAGCTGCTAAAAAAAACAACAACAACTCAACATTCAAAAAACAAAGATCATGGCATCTGGTCCCATCATTTCATGGCATCTAGTCCCATCACTTCATGGCATCGGTCCCATCACTTCATGGCAAATAGATTGGGAAACAAAGGAAACAGTGACAAACTTTATTTCTTTGGGTTCCAAAATGACTGCACACGGTGACTGCAGCCATGAAATTAAAAGATGCTTGCTCCTTGGAAGAAAAGCTATGACCAACCTAGACAGCATATTAAAAAGCAGAGACATTACTTTGCTGACAAAGGTCCATAGTCAAAGCTCTGCTTTTTCCAGTAGTCACATACGAATGTGGGAGTTGGACCATAAAGAAAGCTGAGTGCCGAAGAATTGATGCTTTTGAAGTGTGTTGTTGGAGAAGACTCTTGAGAGTCCCTTGGACTGCAAGGAGATACACCCAGTCAATCCTAAAGGAAATCAGTCCTGAATATTCATTGGAAGGACTGATGTTGAAGCTGAAGCTCCAATACTTTGGGCCACCTGATGCGAAGAACTCACTCAATGGAAAAGACCCTGATGCTGGGGAAAGATTGAAGGCGGGAAGTCCCCTTCTCGGGGACATCAGAGGATGAGATGGTTGGATGGCATCACCAACTCAATGGACAAGAGTTTGAGCAAGAACCGAGGGTTAGTGATGGACAGGGAGGCCTGGTGTGCTACAGTCCATGGGTTCACAAAGAGTCCGAGACACAACTGAGCGACTGAACTGAACCGAACTGACCTGAACACAGACAGGGATGGCCTGCCATCTCACTGGCCCAGTGGCTGAGACCCTTTAAAATGAAACGTAAAAGATGATGAAAAACAGAATTTTATCCTATTTTCAAAGTTCATTTTCAATTGCACAAAATTCTCGAAAAGGTTCAGAAAAAATAATTTATGATGTGAATGCTCAGTCATTAAGTCACGTCCAATTCTTTGCAACCCCACGAACTGCAGTCTGCCAGGCTCCTTTGTCCATGGGCTTTTCCAGGCAAGAATACTGGAGTGGGTTGCCATTTACTTCTCCAGGGGATCAAACCTGTGTCTCCTGCATTGCCAGGCAGATTCTTGACCACTGAGCCACCAGGGAAGCCTGGGAACAAAGATACCAGGATTTTATTCTCAGGTCCCTGATGTGGGTCAGCAGCTGAAGCAGAGTTGATGATCTTTAGGGTTCTTTTTTGTTTGTTTTGTAGTTTTAAGGTCTATTGAATTCTTAGATACTGTTCATCACCATAAAAATTTATTCTTAATTTACCTCAATGTCTCTTTTATTTATGATTTTATTTTTATGGCATAAGCTAAAAATGCATAACTAGTAAGCAAAATAATTCTGAGCTGAAATTAAACACAGAAGAGTAAGAAATGACAGAGGAGGGGTAACATTTTATTTTGATGATTAGGAACCTGACTGCATATTAAACAGAAAAGCTCTTATTTCATTCAGGAAAAGTGTAGTTTAGGCATAGTGATATTCAGAACACTTAGTAACACGTAAACACCGCATAAGCAACAGCCAATTAGGGTGGACTCCAGCCATGATGTACCAACACACAGGGGAGACCATAGGCGCAAATGAAGATTTTTCATTTTACTAAAGAATTATACTGCTCATTTCTATACTGGGCTCTAGTAATAGGAGAGCTATTAATTTATGGATCAACAATTACCAAATACAAAGTCAAGACAGATGGGAACAAAGCTAGGAACATATTATGAGGCACTATAAAATGAAAAGCAATAAGAAATAAATTTAAAGAATCGATAGGAGAAAAATCACTCTAATGAGACAGTTTTAAAACAATTTTTAAAATGTATCAAATACTCGAAGGAAGATATTTTTAAAAATTTTAAAGAACATTTATTTTTGAGTATAAGAGAATTAGAGGATAAGCTGAACCTATCTTTGGAGTTGTCTAAATAAGTTGCAACTTCAAGCACCTCCAAGGCAACGGAGTTTGCTGCTGCTGCTGCTAAGTCGCTTCAGTCGTGTCCGACTCTGTGCGGCCCCATAGACAGCAGCCCACCAGGCTCCCCCATCCCTGGGATTCTCCAGGCAGGAACACTGGAGCAGGTTGCCATTTCCTTCTCCAATGCATGAAAGTGAAAGTGAAGTCGCTGAGTTGTGTCCGACTCTTCGCGACCCCATGGATTGCAGCCTACCAGGCTCCTCCGTCCATGGAATTTTCCGGGCAAGAATACTGGAGTGGGTTGCCACTGCCTTCTCCGAATGGAGCTTGCAGGAGCCATTAAATAACAGATGTCAAATAAGGTAACAGAAGGCTCTGACATCTTATGATCCAGATTTGAAGCCTGCAAAGTTTTTCTGTCATTTCCTTCACCCGAGTCAAATACTGCTGAGATACACAATCAAATGTAAGAAAATCAAGATACTATGAATAGGAAGCTGTTCTAGATCTTCCTCTTTTTGTTGGACTTGGGAGTTTAAGAAGGCATGAACCAAAATAAGCAGAAAATGTAGGGTTCCTAAGCTGATTACACTCTTAAAAGTTGAACTTCTGAGAAGGCAACCTATAGAATGAAGAAATATGAACTAAAAACTAACAATGACTCGCCTTTCCAGGCATGACAAGGAGCACCAAAAAACATCTTTGGACATCCTGTGGCAGACAGTCAAAGTATTTCAAAAGCAATATGCTTCACAAATTGAATACTCAAGAATATCCAATTTTTTGTCCAGAGAAATATGGCTCAATTTCAAGTTCACTAAAGACAGTTGTTCTACTGATATGCAAGTGGCACAGAATCACTGAATTAAAAAACTGTGATTGTTTCTCCTTCATTTAGTCTTAGAGACTCTCAAAAATAAATGTATTATGTGACCTGACTTGACATGACATGAAATATAGAGAAGCATCTACCTGTACAATATGAATGGCATTTCTTTTCATAAACATGACTTTGCATAAAAGTTTGTGAATAAAGGGGGGAAAATGAAGTAGCAACAGGGAGCCTATGAAAGACTAGCTGTTTATGGAAATACATTGCTATTTGGTCATCTAACTCTTGAAGTATTAGCCTGCTTCTGGTTTTGTTTTTTTTTTTCCTCAGACTCTCTCTTGGAACAGAAAGACAAAAGCAACTGATTAATTGGTAGAAATTCTTGGGCTTCCCTGGTGGTTGAGATGGTAATCTTCCTGCACTGCACAAGACCTGTGTTTGATCCCTGGGTTGGGAAGATCCCCTGGAGGAGAGTATGGCAACCCACTCTAGCCTTCTTGCCTGGAGAATTCCACGAACAGAGGAGCCTGGTGGGCTACTTACATGGAGTCTCCAAGAATGGGATACAACCGAGTGACTAACACTTTCACTTTCACCGACTGAACACGGCAAACCAACATAAATTGTGGAGGACACATTACCACAGACGTATTCATACATCTTTTGTTACCCGAACATTACTGACCACAAATGTTTCAAATATCCACTTATATAACACATCAGGCATTAGTCTCTGCAAAAATCACCCGATCGTTTATGTGTTAATATTAAATGGACCCATAGGAAATTGATCTAGGTACAAGCATCAGAAGTTGCAGGTGTTTGTTCTGCCTAGACCTAATACTTACAGAAAGCTAGAAGTGCTTTTTATTTTTTTCCCCACACTCCACCCAAGACACGCAGCCTGAGTCTTTCCTGGCTTCCAAGGAAGCTTCAGTGCATGCCAGAAATCTCAGAGCCTCCAGACCGGCCCTGTCCTTGGGGATCAGCTTGACAAGGGAGAGCACAGCTGGTAGGCCCCCCTCTAGGCCTCGCCGACAGCAACGGGGAGGCGCTACAAAGAGGGACAAATGAGTCCACATGGAAAGAAACACCTTGTAAACCGTCCCGTTTCTATGCAAACGTTGGGGGGTGATTCACAGAGTCCACAGTTAGGCGTGCTTTTGTATATATAAACTATTATTTCTCACCACTATTATTTCTCACCCAAAAACACTGTGTAGCAGACAAAATCAGAATTTTAAAAAAGATTTTGGGTCTTAAAATATGGTAACTGATCCCAATTAAGTGGTTGTAAAACAAATGGAAAATCATTAAAGAAAGCCAACCAACAAACCTAATGAAGACTGAGGAACTTCTACCAGTGTGGAAAAATCAGAATAATCACTATTTCAAAACAGAAGGTTTACTCAAATCAAGATAAACTGATATTCCATTTTCTGCAAAATTATCAAATGTATTCATTCTTGATGCATGAAAAGCAGGAGGAATATAAAAATATATATTGATTGAAAATATATATATAGAGAGAGACAATAGATTGGTTATTTGAATTCTGAGAACATGCTTAAAGATTATTTCCAAGTCTGTGGTCAATATTCAACCAAAGAGAAAGTTAACTCCCCATGGTGCAAGTTGGCAGTTAGTGTATCACAGTGCCATGGGAGAGTCAAAGAGGGATGTGTGTGTGTGTCTGTGCATGTGTGCACACGTGTGTGTGTTTGTAAAGGGGTGAGAGGACAGATGAACAAAAAAGGAGAGAAGGGCTATTAACAGAAAACCCTGCCTTTTCTGCAGTAGATATAGCTAACTAAGAATCTTCTCCCATGTCTTCTAAGAGTCCTTGCTAGGTATCCTTATGCTCTCAGAAAGAGAAAACTGACTCTATTTTGTCCTGAAAATCTGAGTTTTCCCCAAATGTCTCAGCTTTATCTATAAAGCAATAACCCATTATTTTAAAATGCACTCTTAAGGATCAAACTGTCAAGGAGTTTGGCTAAAGAAGAGAATAAAAAAGCATTTTTTTTTTCAAGAGACGAGTTCTGTTTTTTTTTTCCCCCTCCCCCAAAAACCTTTTGTTAAGTACTTTTTTAAAACCTCAAAAGAAAAACCCCCACTATTACTAAAAAACTCAACCAACCAAGCAACAAGCCTATTGGTATGGCACAGAATCTAACACACAATGCTTGTTAATTATTTCGAGTCTTGGGAGTGTTTAATTACTTTTCTTCATTGAAGAAATCTGTCTAAAGATTCCATAATCACAAGTACATTGAATGAGAATTACAGTATTTTATTACCTCTGTGTAAAAAAAGTTTCTTTCAAAAGGATCATATAGGTAAAAATAAAATTTAATCTTGAACAAGCCATGAAACAGCCAAACATTATTCTACTAATATGAGAAAACAACGTGGTTATTTGAATTCACAATGATTTCTCTTGCTGTCTGGATCTCCTCTTTCTGGATCTCTTCCTTTCCTTCCTTGTTTCCCTGCACATGCATTTCCCCCTGACATCTCATTCTGTTCTGCAATTCCTTCTCCAGCTCTTTTCTTTTCTTCCCTGGCTGCTAAACATTTTGCCTTTCACTGCCTTCATAATGAATGAGCCTACCATTGAAAGCAAGTGTCTGAAACCAAGAGCATAAAAGCCTCAGTAAAGCCAAGAACCTTATTTACTATAACTGGCATTCTTATTTCAACAACAATTCAGTCCCTAGGAGCAATTTTTAGAACAGGTAGCATTATAGGCAGAGTTTATATTTCTAATAGCATCTTGTGTCTAATTTACAAAGCCTGGATTTCCCAAGTATATTAAGGAACGTATACTTAACTCTGAATCAGTCCTAAATACTCACATTTTTCTGAGAAATAAGACTATCCACTTTTGGAATACTATACTGACTATACTATCTACTGATGAAAATATGCGTATTGACCCAAATAATGACCAAGTATGGTCTTTCCAGTTTTTGCAGCCACATGGCAAATTCAATGATCTAAAATATGCTTGGGAAACCAGATCTGAAAGAGACACGTGCACCCCAATGTTCATCGCAGCACTGTTTATAATAGCCAGGACATGGAAGCAACCTAGATGCCCATCAGCAGATGAATGGATAAGGAAGCTGTGGTACATATACACCATGGAATATTACTCAGCTGTTAAAAAGAATTCATTTGAATCAGTTCTAATGAGATGGATGAAACTGGAGCCTATTATACAGAGTGAAGTAAGCCAGAAAGATAAAGAACATTACAGCATACTAACACATATATATGGAATTTAGAAAGATGGTAACGATAACCCTATATGCAAAACAGAAAAAGAGACACAGAAGTACAGAACAGACTTTTGAACTCTGTGGGAGAAGGTGAGGGTGGGATGTTTCGAAAGAACAGCATATATGTTATCTATGATGAAACAGATCACCAGCCCAGGTGGGATGCATGAGACAAGCGCTCGGGCCTGGTGCACTGGGAGGACCCAGAGGAGTCGGGTGGAGAGGGAGGTGGGAGGGGGGATCGGGATGGGGAATACGTGTAACTCTATGGCTGATTCATGTCAATGTATGACATAACCCACTGAAATATTGTGAAGTAATTAGCCTCCAACTAATAAAAAAAAATTAAAAAATAATAAAAAAAAATAAATAAAAATTTTAAAAAAGGAAAAAAATAAAATAAAATAAAATATGTTTGGTATAAAGACTACAGTATATAGTACCTTATCCATCTTGTAGTTCAGAGCTTCCATCACACACCCACACCAACACACACACAATTTGTCAAGAGGAAAGATTCACTCATACTCCATGATTTATAATAATTAATCATGATTAACTTCTACAAAGAAGGCTTATTAGCACTTCATGGTAAATGCTGTCTTAGACACTGAGCACTCATCTGCATGAGGGAAACTGAAGCAGAGAGCTGGAGATGGTTCACCATTCTTAGTCTGAGAAAGACGCGCATTGCCTGAGCAGGGCAGGGAAACCTTTAGAAAGAAGTCTAAGTGGATGACGCAGCCCAGGAGAAGTGCCAGGCACTGAAACACTGCCTCTTCCATTGCCAGTGACTGGAAGAAAGAAATGTTCTAATATAACACGCCATTCATGTTAGAACGCGACCAGCACACAGTGCCTAGACGGGGACCAACAAGGACTCGACTTTTCAGACATCTAGACACTTTGTGTGGATTCTGTTTTGGCTTACAATAGAGTCCTGAAAACTATAAGCTGCACTTTATGTTGCTGTTCTGTATCATAGTGAGGATATTAAAATATGGAGCATTAACCTATAAGGGCCAAAGAAAACTATAACAGTAACTACTAACATTGCCAAAGGCAACGTGAGGTCAAGTGCTGCTGTCTAAAAAGTTCCTATTCGTAATGGTATTTGACACTTGCTAGAACCATAATTTTACACCTACAGCTAAGCACTGTAGGTAAGAAAAATAATGATCAGAATGATTCTATGTGCCCTTAAGGCAAATAGATTCCCCCAAGAAACTGTTTTGATTTTCCTGCAGAACGAGATAAAAAGAGAAAAGTCAAAGATAATTGAATTTTAAATTGAGGTTTCTAGAACATGAATATGAGATTATTGATTCCTAAACATGATAAAATAGTTGCTGCACATAGAACACATTTTAAAAGCAGAAAATTTGATAGATAAATTTGGTCCACCAAAATTTACTGTTCACACAAAAGGTAGTAAAAATAAAAGGCTATCAATTGGGAACTCGAGCACAAAAGCTTTAATATCAGAGTGCTATCATTTCCTCCCTTTTTGATAGGCCTACAAAGGCCAAGTTTATTCATTCTTTTTCCTTTTTAAAGTAATTCTTGGTTTCGGGTGATAAATTAGAAAGACATTTCTGTCTTGGGATCATTTCTGGAAAACATAAATATCGTATCTATAAGGTAGCCGTCTACTACAAAAGAATGCAAAAATGTATGCTCTGTCGCTCAGTTGTGCCTGATTCTGTGGCCCTGTGGACTGTAGCCCTCCAGGCTCCTCTGTTCATCGGATTCTCTGGGCAAGCATGCTGGAGTGGGTTTCCATTTCCTTCTCCAGGGGATCTTCCTGACCCAGGCATCCAACTCGTGTCTCCTGCATTGGCAGGCAGATTCTTTACCATAGTGTCACCTGGGAATCCCGCATGGAAAAGTAGTCTTTTCTAAAAGGAAAAAAATGAGTCCTCAATTTCCATTAGGTAAAATAGAAATGGAAAGGGCCAAGATTCTAAAGACCATATGATCCACAGCTCTGACCAGTTCTTGACCAGAATTATAAGTATGGTTTATATTTTTAGTAGATTGCTACCAATCTGAAATATCTGTTAATCTAACTGTAAAAGTAATTGATTTCCTCTTTGATTAATCTATGACTTGAGTATTTTCATCATTGGTTATCAGAAACTGGGTGAGGAGGCATAAATGTAATTCTTGCTTAACTGGAGAAAAAAAGGAGCAATTCTCAAAAGAATGAATCTGAACTAGACAGCTGGCAGACAGATTGCATATTAAAAAGAAAGAAAGAAAGAAAAAGGAAACAGCATACCTACCCTTTAAACCCTTTCTCATTCAAGAAACTAAATACAATTATACTTCCTGAACACAGTCTTAGGCTTGAGAATCTGAGCTAACGCAGGGCACTGCTGCCCCTGGTGCTACGTGCTGTGCTCAGTAACTCTGAGACCCCATGGACTGCAGTCCACCAGGCTTCTCTGGCCGTGAGTTTTCCAGGCAAGGATACTGCAGTGGGTTGCCACTTTCTTCTCCAGGGCATTTCTTCCCGACCCAGCGATTGAAACTGCACTTTCTGCATTGGCAGGTAGGTTCTTTACCTCTAAGCTATTGTTCCCTGCATGCCTTTATCACTAAGGAACTGGACATGACAGTGAGTGTGCGTCAAAAGAAGTGAACGGCTTATTGCAAGTAGTTTTGTACCAAAGAAACTAGGAGAGTTGGATTTTGCTAAATGGAACCCTCATTTATGGGGCTAGAAACTGAATATAGGTTTTAATGTTCTGATCAATGACTTCTTTTTTTGGCCACGTCCCACACCTCGTGGCATCCTTGTTCCTGGACCATGGATCGAACCCAAGTCCCCTGCATTGGAAGCTCAGTCTTAACCACTGGATGACCAGGGAAGTCCTCTTTGATGAACTACTTTTAAAAGTCTACATTCTATAAGTATTTCTCCAGTGTCACCATACTAGTTGATAGTGGGTGAACTGAACTTTCTTTCTCTAGATGAGTAATTTATAAGAATATAAAACAAAACTAAGTCCTAATTTCTATACTCTCCAGGCTGGTTTCCTCTGGGGAGAGGAAGGTTTAGGATAGAGCAAATTCATACCATCAAACCTGATGTGTGGAATTACTGGAGAGTTGAAGTGTTTTGGCAAGGTAGAAGTAATCTTTGCCAACATTAGTGAGGATGCTGTGGAGATACTACTGTATCAAGGGACACGTGGAAGAAATCCCAAAGGGTCAGAATGCTAGCTCGCCTAGTTCATCTCATCTTAGGAGAAATTATAACTGCTAGTGGTAACGAATTCGTCTGCCAATGCAAGAGACACAGATCCGATCCCTGAATCAAGAAATTGTATTCTAGCCTAGGAAATCCCATGGACAAAGCAGCCTAGTGGACGACAGTGCATGGGGTCAAAAAAGAGTCAGACACGACTTAGTGACTAAACACCAACAACAAAGTGAATAAGCTCTAAAGTAAAAAGAAAAAGGAAAAAGCTTCACATTCACGAATGTGATTATAACAAAGGAAACAGACAGGAGATACTCAAGAGGCTAAAATCTTAAATCTGCCTCTGAGCTGTCTCAATCAAATTATACATCTTTTTTTTTTTTTTTTTTTTGCAGAAGAAGGAAAGAGTGGCTTTATTTCTTTGCCAGGCAAAGGGCTATAGCCTCAAGAACTGTTCCCCTCATATTATAAATCTTTTGATCTTCAGTGTACCTGTTTCTGTTTTGATCTCATCAGGTTGGAGAGAAATACTAGAAATAACAACTGTCAGAAACATAATATGGTCACTAAGTCCTCCAAACTTTTATTTGTTTTAAATAACAAAAAAACAACAAAAAAATAAATAAATAACAAAACAATGTAGCTACATACTGGCTTGTGGTTTTTTTTTTCACTCTCCACACTCCACACTGACTTAAATTTAAAGTAAAAATGGAAAACTAAAAGAAAAGTTACAACAGAAAGAAATATATAAAAACAAGTATATTCGAGTTTCCCTGGTGGCTCAAATGGTAAAGAATCTGCCTGCAGCGCAGGAGACCCAGGTTCGATCCCTGGGTTGGAAAGATTCCTTGGAGAAGGAAATGGCAACTCACGGCAGTATTCTTGCCTGGAGAAGTCCATGGATAGAGGAGCCTGGTGGGCTACAGTCCATGGGATCACAAAGAGTCAGTCATAACTGAGAGATAAACACACATATTTGGAAAATGGGCCAGGAAAATAAAGGTCTAAAAACTCTCTCAATACTGAAGTCAGCATTAGTCAACTAAACAGTGAGAGTGACTCACATCACATTTGCAGGGTGTGCTCTTTAGCAATGAAAACAGGACAACAGCAAAAATAATCTGCAAGTTATCCAGGCATTATCAAAAACCACCGACCAGAGCCCATCTTCTGACATGTGAACCTTGCTTTTGGCCAAACTGTTAGAGAAAGGTAACTTAAGATTAAGGCATAAATCTGGAATACCACCTGGGTCAGAAGACATCTGAATACTTAAGTTTATATTCCAAGAGACTATTAAAAAGGATTACAAGGGTGCCACAGCACCATATTCTTTTTGCTTGAAATAGTGACAAGTAATAATGAGCGGTAATGTCAGTGTTTCTATTTATTCTGGAGAAGGAGAGCTGACAGCTGCAATTCCAGTATTTATATAAGACACAGAAGCATATATGTATACATACGGAAAATATATAGAGTGCATATACACACATACACAAACACATATTCAGTGTAAGCATGAAAGCAATATTTAAAAAAAACTCACAACAGTAAGTTGGCTCAAATAATATTTCCTCTAAGATCATCTTCCTGGAATTGTATAATTATGAAAACCTCATTACTTATTACTCTGAAAACACAGTGTAAATACCTCAAACTCAAATGTCTAGACAAGCTGGCCTAGAATCAAAAAGTCAACTAAAAATCTCAAATATGCTTTCAAATTTGTTTTTGTATTTCTAATATTGAAGAACAGAATAATGAAGAAAAGTATTTAAACTTTTTCTAAGTTCCAGAAGCTAAACTGGCCAGAAGGAAGTATAAAGGATTTTAGGTTGCAAACAGAAAATATTTGAGGGAAAAAAAAAGTGTAAAGTCCAACTTTTTAAAAGAACATAATTGATTAAAAACTTCAATATCTACTTAAATCTAAAGTATGTGATTGCTGTTAACAGGAAATAAGCTGTTTGCATTTCAAGATATTCTATTACAGGATAATAATCATTCTTAAGATGATAAAGCTGTCACGTTAAACCAAAAGCACCAAATCAGAAAACGGCTGTGATTTCACCACCTGTCTCTTCCCCGGGAGCTTTGGCATTTTCCTGAGTTACACTGTGAAAATATAACAAAACCAGGTACCAGTTCCACTACAAAGACAAAGGTAATTACTCCACTAACCATGATATTTTACAGTGTGAGGTCACAAAATAAAGATCTATCTATATTCAAGGACAATCCTGATGTAAAAAGTGGCAAAAAAATTCTTAGCTTTCAAAGAGAAAACAGTTCCTTTTCAATCTTCTTCAAACAACATAAGAAAGATGCAGTTTTTGGAGCCAAGCTTTTGGCAATACAACTTGATGGAGTTCTCAACAGACACAAGGATGAAGATATGCAAAAATGTATTCATGTAAAAAACAGACGTCAAGTCAGGGCCATTTACTCAGCCCTTTATTTAAAGAGGCCAAATTCATTTTTATTTTTTAATGGACAAAAATTCAACTTAGATTGTTTTATGTACATCTATAAATGTGGGGGCTTTCTATGAAGGCTGACAAACCAGCAGAATAAATTTTCCTGCCTGGAGGTCAAACATCAACTAATCATCTTGGCCACTTAGAAAAATTAACAAAGTAAGACATAACATGTAGGCACACACAGAATAGGTACCTTCAGCTGATTGTTGAAAATATCTATTTCCTGTAATTTTGATCTAGTTTCTTTCTCCACTTCATCCAGCTGGTCTCGTAGCTGCTGCCGAGCCAGTTCTTTCGCTTCTAAGGCTCTTTTGAGTGTGAGAAGTGAATCCCCTGTTTTAGAAAAACATGGCGAGATAAGAAAAATAAACTGGCAGTGAGGAAAAACGGCTTTTCAGGTTCTCGTTTCTTCTTGCCTGTGAGGAAGGAAAATTCAACTTTAAAAAGAAAACACCTACTGTGCAAACTGTTTTGCTGAACTTGTTTCAGTTGGTCATTGAGTATCTGTTTTTCTGGAATAAGTCTTCCAAGTATTTGCTGGGACTCCTAGAAGAGAAGAACACAGCAATGAATGGTGGAGAAAACTGACGTGTTTAGATCCAAAGTCCTGGCAGGAAGAGGTCAATTTTCTGCTCCCTCAAAGATTCTCCTAACCTCATCCCAAATCATCTACAGCGAAACTGCATTTAATCACTAGTCAGAGTTGTTGTTGTTGTTTTCTTGCCAAGAAATTAATTGTTTGCCAAATGCTTTTCACTGATATAAAGTTTAAACAAGACAGTTATAGCTCCCTTGGTATTTCTTACATTTTTATTGACTCACTGCCTATTTATAAGCTTTTAAAAGTGAACCACAAGTACAACTCAGCAGAGAAAATGGAAAGGAATGATCTCTCAAATTGCACTAGGATGAAATACAAATGCAGTGACCCTGCTATTTGTAACCTGACTCAGTAGTTTAAACAGGAACTGGTCTGTCCTGAACTTTGATCCTTAGTAGGGCCAAACTGAGGGTGACCACACACCTGAAGTCGGAAACAGAATTCAAAACAGGACTTTAATAATGAGAATCTTAGGTGCCATATGTGGCTCCACCACTGAGGATAAAGACACAGTTTTAAACAGCTGCATAGAAATCTTGAATCAACTATTTTTTAGCTGACATAGATAAAGCTAAAACCACATTGTACAAGACTGTGAGGAGTTTTCACAGGTGACTTGAGAAGCAACTGTATTTGCCTAAGTTCAGCTTAAATTATTCAATGTAGTTTATACATATATCAGGAAAAAAAGACAGCTTTTGTAGCCTTTATTAAGGAATATTTGACTTTTGGGGCTTCCCCAGTGGCTCAGTGGTAAAGAATCCTCCTGCAATGCAAGCCCAGGTTTGATTCCTGGGTTGGGAAGATCCCCTGGAGGAGGGTATGGCAGCCACTCAAGTATTCTTGCCTGGAGAATCCCATGGACAGAGAAGTCTGGCAGCAACAGTTGTGAGGTTGCAAAGAGTCATATAGGACTGAAGTGACTTAGCATGCACGCACGCATGCATTTGACTTTCATTTTTACTCTGACTTAAGAAAAATAAATCTCTATGTATTAACTTTTCGTTTGAAAAAGTAAAAACGTCTTCATGAAAAATTTTCACCAGAGGTGAAAAACCAGTCCTTTCCGGAACAACCACTTTTAGATACCGACTGGCTTGTAAGAAATCTTTGTGTACTATACATCCCAACTGTAGGGCCATATAGCTCAGTGGAGAACAATTGGAAGCATCTTCTCACATGAATAATCCACACAAACAGAAGTACTCTCCCCAATCCTGCCAAATTTAGACAAAACAGAACACACAAATCAGACCATTTTCCCAAAAAAGCATAGCCAGCTGGGCTCCTCCTCTTATTCACCTCACTAAACCAAGGCCACGTCTCTGACCCAATCCCAAATTTTCATTCCCGAACCAGAGCAAACAAGGAAGTATCAAGAGGAGGCCTGGTTCAAAACCAGAGACACGGAATCTTAACCAGTGGACCACCAGGGAAGTCCCAACATTACTTCTAAATGTACAAGCTAACTTTCTAAAATAGGTCAAATCAGTATGAAGGGCTACCTGACTCATTTGCATAGCAAGAATCTGCTAATACTTATAAAGAAAGAAAACTGATATATCATTGCCTACTATGTATCTGACTTTCTTCAAACTATGCATTATTTTTAACTTCACTGCTTTTTCAGGAACCTTGATTTGTATTTTATTTTCAATAACTAAACACACTAAGCATCAATCGTAAACATATGTATGGGCACACAGCATTCAGTGAGATAATTAATAAACCTATGGTTTCCAGTCCTAAATTTTCTAAGGGCATATTTTATAAAACTTCTCATAAATAGTTAGTGAAAGACACAAAGAGTTAACATAGAAAAGATTGTACTCGTGCATGCATTTTAAAATATTTTCAAATAATTTCTAGCAGTGAACTTTTGATACTATTTACATTATATGTCATATCCTAATATTTCAAATCTCAAATTGATTAGGATTTCCGTGATAATCAGGAAGGATACTGAAGATATGAACAACACTAAGAACCAACTTGATCGACTTACATTTGAGGGACACCCTACTCAGCTTCAACAGAGTACACATTCTTCACAAGTGACATGGAACCTTCACCAAGACAGATCACAAGTTGAGCCATAACATAAATCTCAATAAACTTAAAAGGACTAAAATCACACAGACTGTGCTCACAGATCATACCATAAATAAACCAGAAATCAATCAGACAACTTAAAAAAAAGAAATCTAAGTATTTGGAAACTAAACTGCATAATTCTAAATAACCCGTCAAAGAAATGACAAAGGAAATAAAAAACAGGTTCTGAATGGAATGAATATAAAAATACAGCATATTAAAATCTGTGTAATATGGCTATGACAATGCTTGGAAGGAAATTCACAGCTTAACATGTTTACAGATTATCAGAAATCAAGAAAGGTCCAAATTCAATAATCTAAGCTTCTTCTTAAAAGGCTAGATAGAAGTAAATTAAACCCAAAATAAGTAAATGGAAGGAAATAATAAGGAGCTTAAGTAAATGAAATAGAAAACAGAGATACCATAGAGAAAAAATAAAATAAAATAAAACATTTATTTAAAAAAAAAAATCAATAAAGCCAATTAGTTCCTAGCTAGACTGATGGAGAAAAGAGGGAGGTGGAAGAGAAGGGCGAGAACAAAAAGAAGGAGAAGGAGAGGGGAGCTGGAGTGGGAGCTAAATGACACAAATTCCCATCAGGACTTAACATTACTACAGATGCTACACACTTGCAAAGAATAATAAGAGAATATTGTAAACAATTTTATACAAATAAATTTGCTAACTTAGAGGAAACAGACACATTCACTGAAAGATACAAATTATCAAAAGAGAATACAGTACAAATAGAAAACTGGAATAGCCCTGTATCTACTAAACAAATTTTGCAATTATAAGTCCTACCACAATGAAATGTCCAGGTCCATAAGGCTTCACTAGTGAAAGCCACCAAAACTTTACGCTGGAAACAGTAATCCCTCATATCCATGAAGTACTGGTTTCAGGATCTCCACAATAACAGAACTCAAGGACGTCCAAGTCCCTTACATAAAATAGCTGAGTATGATGGGTACTCTGAATCCTAGGGTTGTTGAATCTGCACAGGCGGATCAACTGCACTGAGACTGCAGTCTGATAACTATGAAAGGCGGACAGAGAAAGTCTTTTAGAAATATATAGGGTTCTAATCTTCCCTGGTGGGTCAGATGGTAAAGAATCTGCCTGTAATGCAGCAGACTTTGGGTCCAATCCCTGGGTCAGGAAGATCCTCTGGAGAAGGGAATGGCTACCCATTCCAGTATTCTTGCCCAGAAAATCCCATGGACAGAGAAGCATGGTGGGCTACAGTCCATGGGGTCACAAAGACGCGGATGCAACTGAGCGATTAACACTTTCATACTTTCATATAAGATTTTAAGAGAGAAACTGAAAGGGTTGGCTAGGGAGGCAGGGTGGAGTCAACTTAAGAAGGAAAGTGTTGAAGTAACATAAACTGGGTTAAATTTGGATTCTTGTTGCCCAGCTAGAAACTGATTCCGAAACAGCATATTCCCTTCTAGAATCTTCACTTTCCCACTTATGAGAGTAATGATAATGCCCTTACCCAGGTATTGTGGAATTATATTTAATATTCACATTAAGGTCTTCACATGCCATGCCTTCAATTCCACTTATGAGAGTAATGATACTGCCCTTACTAGGATAATATGGACATCTATTTAATATTCACATTAAGGTCTTCACACGCCAGGCCTTCAATAAACAGTAGCTACCACTACAGACAGTCTACCATCAAGTCCATCTGGATTCAGCAAGCTTAGGTTCAAATTTCAATCCAAATATGCAGACACAAAAGGCCTATCATACTATCCATTTTACATAAAGAATTTGAACATCCATGGATTTTGGTATCCTCAAATGGAACCAGGGGGCTTGGAACCAGGGCCCCATGAATATCAAGGGAGGACTACCATTTCATATAATTCTTAGAAAATAAAACAGAATACACCTTATTTATGTACTTATTACCCTGATACCAAAGCTAGATGAAACTAATGTTCCCCATGAATTTAAATAAAAAGACTCATAATAATAATAAGTTGATCTAAATAATAATTTTTTAAAACAATAATACACCATGACTAAGGGCAGTTTCAATGAGTTAGACAGGCTGTGGTCCATGTGATTAGATTGGTTTTCTGTGATTATGGTTTTCAGTCTCTCTGCCCTCTGATGGAGAAGGATAAGAGGTTTATGGAAGCTTTCTGATGGAAGAGACTGACTAAGGGGGAAACTATTTTTTGGGCTCCAAAATCACTGAGGATGGTGATTTCAGCCATGAATTTAAAAGATACTTACTCCTTGGAAGAAAAGTTGTGACCAACCTAAACAGCATATTGAAAAGCAGAGACATTACTTTGTCAACAAAGGTTCGTCTAGTCAAGGCTATGGTTTTTCCAGTAGTCATGTATGGATGTGAGAGTTGGACTATAAAGAAAGCTGACCACTGAAGAATGGATTCTTTTGAACTGTGGTGTTGGAGAAGACTTTTGAGTCCCATGCACTGCAAGGAGACACAACAAGTTAATCCGAAAGGAAATCAGCCCTGAATATTCATTAGAAAGACTGATGTTGAAGCTGAAGCTCCAATACTTTGGCCACCTGATGCGAAGAACTGACTCATTGGAAAAGACCCTGATGCTGGGAAAGATTGATGGCAGGTGGAGAAGGGGACAACAGAGGATGAGATGGTTAGATGGGATCACCAACTCAATGGACATGAATTTGAGTAAACTCTGGGAGCTGGCGATGGACAGGGAGACCTGGTGTGCTGTGGTCCATGGGGTCACAAAGAGTCGGACATGACTGAGCTACCGAACTGAACTGAACGGAAGGGCAGTTTACCCCAAGAATGGAAAGTTGGTTTAACATTCAAATTTAAATCAATGTAAAGCACCATATAAATAAAATAAAGGAGGAAAAAACACTTTAAAATCTCCTCTGTTGCAGGTCAACAGAGGGAAATACTGGTAAAAGGATAGATGTAGATCAATGGAACAAAAGAGAGTCTAGAAAAGACTTTTACAAAGGGTGGTCAGCTGATTATCAACAAGCTACTTAGGTTTTTAATAAATATTGATAAAACAAACTGGGTGTCGGTATGGAAAAAAGTGACTCTCACTCCCTTACCTTGCACTTAACGTAAAAATCAATCAAAAATGGATCACAGAGTTAAATATGTTAGATAAAAGTGTAAAACTTCTGGAAGAAAACATAAGGGAAAACATCTTCAACCTTGGGATAGTCAAAGCTTTTTTGGATAGAACATAAAAAACTATAAAAGAAAAAATAAATTCAACTTTATCAAAATTTAAAACATCTGCCCCTTAAGAAACACCATTACAAAAATGAAAAGGCAAGCCAGAGACTAGGTGAAAATATCTGCAAAACACCTATCTGACAAAGGACTTCTTATAAGACTATATAAAGAACTCTGATAATAAGATAAGCAACCCAATAAAGGATGAGTTAAAGATTTGTTCACAAAACACATACAGAAGATGCATGCTAATACACATAAGAACCAACACCCAACAACATTTAGCCTTCATGGAAATGCAAATTAAAGTTACATGAGACATTGTTACCCACCCACCAGAGATGCTAAAAATAATGAGAAAAGGAAGTGTTGGCAAGAGTAAGGAGCAACTGAAGGACTCAAACACTGCTGGTGAGAATGTAAAATGACACAACCACTTTAGAAACAGTTTGATAGACTCTGACATGGTTAAGTACATACTTATATTGACAGTAATTCCCCTCCTAAAATTTAACCGAGAGAAATAAAATATATTTCCGCATAAAGAAATATAAGTAAATACTCATTGCAGCTTTAGTCATAAAGTCCAAAACTGGAAAAAACCTACATGTCCCTCAGCAGATGATGGGATAAATAAGGAATTACTACTCAGTGATGAAAAGGAAGAAAAGCTGTGACCAACCTAGACAGCATATTAAAAAGGAGAGACATTACTTTGCCAACGAAGTAATGCCAAATTTTCCATCTAGTCAAAGCTCTGCTTCTTCCAGTAGTCACTTATGGGAGAGATGGACTATAAAGAAAGCTGAACGCCAAAGCTGCTTTTGAACTGTGGTGTTGGAGAAGACTCTTGAGGGTCTCTTGGACTGCAAGGAGATCAAACCAGTCAATCCTAAAGGAAATCAGTCCTGAATATTCATTGGAAGGACTAATGTTGAAATTAAGCTTCAATACTTTGGCCACCTGATGCGAAGAACTGAGTCACTGATAAAGGAGGAGAAGGGGACGCCAGAGCATGAGATGGTTGGATGGCGTCACCGACTTGATGGACATGAGTCTGAGCAAGCTCTGGGAGTCGGTGATGGACAGGGAGACCTGGCGTGCCACAGTCCATGGGGTCGCAAAAAGAGTTGGACATGACTGAACTGACTGAGCTGATGAAAAGGAACAAAGGACTGATTCACTCAAAAATATGGATAAATCTCAAAACCATCAGGCTGAGAAAAAGAAGCTGAAATTAAAGTCATGGTGTTCAAATCTGATCACCTTTTAGGATGGTATGCAGAACAGTGCCTACATGAATTGGATACTCCCTCTAACTCAACACTTGAAACCAAACCAGATGAAATTTTAGCAAATTGGTGGTGAAGGCTGAATAGGTAATAAAATGAAAGAAGAACAGCTTAGAGTACTCCATTGTGTCTCCAACTATTCTCTATACATGTGTCTCTGGAACTCCCCCTGATAAACTTAATTGCACTTCTTTATTGCGGTTATCATGGTAAAGCTAAAGTCCCAGGAGTAGACTACAGGTCCTGCATGATCCAGCCCCCAACTGCTCCAACCACAGCTGTCTCCTTGCTGTAACTGGCATCCCAGAGACCAGCTCACAGCCTCAGTTCTTCTGCACAACTGTTGCCCTACCTAGAACTTTCTCTGCTAGATGTCCACCTGGCTCAGCCATTCACCTCTTTCAAGTCTTTGCCCCAATATCAAACTCACAGAGATGCCTGACCTGACCACATTACTTAAAATCACAGGCCTCTCTGCTGGAGACTCTCTTCCCTACTTGCTCTCCAGAGCAACTTTCCCTCTTCTAATAGAGAACAAGCTTGTCTTATTTCCTGAGTCCTTGTCTACCCTGCAAACAGAAGGTAAGCTCCATGAGGGCAGGGTTTCTGTCTCTGCTATCCACTGTTGGATCCTTAGTGCTTACCGGCACTTGCACTGAGTTGGCATGCAGCAGGCCCAGCACGTGTGCTGAATTACCAGACAGCCTACTTTCAGAGGATGAGCTGATTGGATGGCATCACCAACTCTAAGCAAATTCCGGGAGAGAGTGAGGAACAGCGAAGCCTAGTGTGCTGCAGTCCATGGGGTCACAGAATCAGACACGACTTAGCAACTGGGCAACAACTACTTTCAGGCAGGTACCCTGTCTGCTTCATCTTGGCCTGCTAGATGCTTGCTGCTTGCTGAGTGAATAAGTGAATGAAATGAATCAAAGAAAGGCACGGAAGTCAAAAGGCTTTTAAGGGACACAGTTTCTCACCTGTAATTGTTGTTGTAGGTGGGTGATTTCTGCAATTCTCAACTCTCTAGATTTGTTTGTGCTCTCAATTTCTTGCCTTTGGGTTGTCAATCGACATCTGATATCCTGAAGTTTTCCTTCTAATTGATGTTTTTTATCATTCTTTAACAAGTGAAAAATAATAAGAATCATTAGCATTTAACAACTCAATGCAAGTGGGTTCCCAAAGCACAATCGAACTACTCACTAGAGCTTCTAATTCAAATTCCAAAGTCTTTTTCTTTGCTTTCAGCACAACTATGTCTTCTTGTTCTTTGTTTCTTTGATTTAATAGTTCTTGTCTTCGATTCCGTTCCCATTCAAGCTGTCTTTGCCTTTCAAGCTCCCGTTTTGCAGCCTGTGACATACACAAACAGAGGATTTACTAACGGTTCAGTTCTTACACTCTTCAACGTCTCTTAATAAACGTTACATCTGGTAAGTCTTTTCTTTTAGGGATGAAATAGTATTAAACATGACAAGTGACTTTCATTATAAAACAGCACAAAATTTCATACAAATATGTTATTACTTCTATGGAAAAAAAGAGAATATTCAGAAAAGCTATCATAGTCATGTGGGTTGAGAACAGAAAGGACTATTGGATCACTGACATTCAATTCCTTAGGCCTTTAAGGATGCTTGGTGTAGTAAGTAAACCTGCTCTTCCTTATTTACTGACTCATAAAAGAAAACAAGGAAAATCACGGGAGTTTCCTGGTAGCTAGGACTCCAAGATCCCAATGTAGGATGCCTGGGTTCGATCCCTGGTCAAGGAACTAGATACCACATGCTTCAGATCCCACATGCCAAAACTAAGACCTAGAGCAGCCAAATAAACACAACAAAACTATCTTTTCAAAAAAGGCAAATTAACCTAGGAAAAACTCCAGAAAAAAAACACAAAACAAACAAAAAAAAAACTTTCTTCCATCAAACGAGTAATTATTATTTCTTCTGTCACAGGAGAAATTATTATTTATCTCAAGCTTTAAAAGTCCGTGACTCCCATGTCCCTAATCATTTGTTTCCTTGTGAGCACACAAGGTTCTGCAATTTTCCAGCAACGTGAGCTCTCTTCAACCCCGACTCTGAGGCTGCTGGGCAGAGGCTGTGTCAGGGCGCCCGGCACTCTTCACTGTATCACAACGGCTTCTTACCTATTTGTGCCCCAGCTACACTGCGAGGGCCGAGAGGACGGATGGGCACCTAGTCACCACAGCATCTCCAGGGACCTAATCAACGCCTGGCACGCTGTAAACGCCAGTTACATAGTTCTGAACACACACTCTGAAATGCTTTAAAAAAAAAACTGAAGAAGGAAGGGTGGTCTATCTTTTGGTTGTCATTCTGGAAAGGAAAATCTTGCTATTATCTGTGTGTGTGTGCCTGAATGAAAAGGTAGCTTACAGCTAGGAGTTTTCAAAAGCAATCATCAGGAGATGAAACCAAAGTATTATTTTTTTAAAAAGAAAGAGATCCCTCATCTTTAAAATACATTTCATCCACACAAGAGGATCACGGCATTGCTTCTGTCACAACACACTAAAACTGGAAAGACAGACAAGAGATTGTCTTGGCTCATATCCAGGTATGGCATCAAATTTAGGAAGCCTTCCATAAAATACAGTAAAGATTATTAGACTTGTTTTCTAAAGTGGAAAAAGAAAAAGATGCCAAACAATTTAATTATTTAGTGTGGTACTATTACAGTTTAAAAAACAAAACAATTTCAGTAAACCTTCAGCCTCTCCACCATATGAACCTTTCTATTTCTATATGTGTATATGAATGCAGAAAAAAGACTAAAAAATACTTAATTGATAAGACTAGGTTTGTCGTAAGACTAGGTTATCAAAAACTTGTACATGAATGTTCATAGCAACGTTATTCAAAATACCCAAAAGGTAGAAAAAAACCAAAATGTCCATCAAGTTGATGAGTGGATAAATAAAATGTCATCTATCCAGGTAATGGAATATTCCTCAGTTATAAAAAGGAATAGGTATTTATTCAGTCTTCACACTGGATGAACCTTGAAAGCTATGCTAAGTGAAAGCCACATATTCTAGGATTCCATTTATCAAAAATGTCCAGAATAGGCAAAGGTATACAGACAGAAAGTAAATACGTGGTTGTTAAGGGCAAGGCGGAATGGGAAAGGGGAGTAGTAACTCCTTAATGGTTAAGGAATTTCTTTTCAGGGTGATGAATCAGTGGTTATGGTCGCACAACTTTGTGAATAACTAAAACTGCTGCTGCTGCTACTGCTAAGTCGCTTCAGTCATGTCCGTCTATGTGGGGTCTGTGTGACCCCATAGACGGCAGCCCACCAGGCTCCCCTATCCCTGGGATTCTCCAGGCAAGAACATTGGAGTGGGTCGCCATTCCTTCTCCAGTGCATGAAAGGAAAAGTGAAAGTGAAGTCGCTCAGTCAAGTCTGACTCTTAGCAACCCTACGGACGGCAGCCCACTAGGCTCCTCCATCCATGGGATTTTCCAGGCGAGAGTACTGGAGTGAGCTGTAACTAAAACTACTGAACTGTAAAAAGAAAAAAACAAGACTGGGTTAACATATTATTGTTGTATTGTACTCAGTCACTCACTTGTCTCTGACTCTTTGTGACCCCAAGGACTGTAGCCTGCCAGGCTCCTCAGTCCATGGGATTTTCCAGACAAGAATACTGGAGTGGGTTGCCATTTCCTTCTTCAGGAGATTTTCCCATTCCAGGGATCAAACCCGCATCTCCTGCACTGGCAGACAGATTCTTTACCACTGAGCCATCAAGGAAGGCCATATTTTTATACTTTCTTAAAATTTTGTTTCTTCAAACTTAGATGGTATAAAGAATCTGCCTGCAATGTGGGAGACCTAGGTTCGGATCTTTGGGTTGGGAAGATCCTCTGGAGGAGGGCATGGTAACCCACTCCAGGATTCTTGCCTGGAGAATCCCCATAGAGCCTGGAGGGCTACAGTCCACGGGGCTGCAGAGAGTCAGACAGGACTGAGTTACTAAGCACATGGCATGTGGGAATCTCAGTTCCCCGGACCAGGGATCGGACCTGTGTCTCCTGCCATCTCCTGCATTGCAGGTAGATTCTTTACCTGCTGAGCCATCACGGAAGCCTCAATATACTACCGACACTTAAACAAGTCTGTAAGAGCGGCGTGTTAATGACGGGACTGTTTCCGGCTGCTCACCTCCCGCCTCTCGATGTCCTTCCGGCGCTCCTCCTCCCTCTGCCGCTCCAGCTCCCGCTGCTTCTCCAGCTGCTTTTCCAGCTCCAGTTGTCTTTTGCGCTCCTGCTCCTGGCGCTCCCGCTCCTTCCTCTCCTGCTCCGCCCGCTCCAGCTGGGCCAGGCGCTCCTGCTCTTTACGCTGCTGCTCCAAGAGCGCTTGTCTCCGCTTCTCCAGCTCCAGGTTGCCCCGTTCAAAGTTCTCCCGCTTCTTATCTTCAAAGGTTACTTTCAGACAAGAGACAGGACAATCATGAAAAGCCATATGATGTTCAACAGACATTTTCAAAGGAAAACTCCATGGCACACCGGCAATGAGTAATGGACCTGCAGACACGAACTCCCTAAGCTTCCCGCCTGCCTCTGCCCTCACGGATAAGCACCAGGTACAGGCCCTTTCACTCAGCGTCTCCTGTACACACCCTCCCCTGCAGATGAACCGCATCACAGCATTCACAATGCCCAAAATGCGGTTTCTGGAATAATCTTTCGACAGAACTTCTCCGTCATCACTCATTCTCCATACCTTCCCTGTTACTGTATCCTTTCCCATTTCTGTGACCTTGATTCAGCAACTGACCCACTCTCTCCTCTATACCACAAACTTCTCCTTTTCTACCTCTTTTCCTTTGGCCACAAGGCGTGAGGTATCTTAGTTCCCCAACAGCGTGCAAACCCTAGCGCCCTGGTTGGGAGCCAGGGGTCTTAACCACTGGACCACCAGGTAAACCCTGCCCTGTCCACCTCCTTGTCCTTCACATGAAACTGTGCCACTCTGTTTTCAATTTTAACAAACAGAACGGTTGCTGAAAATAGAGGTAAGACGAGGTGTCTCCTCCTGGGTTTCACACTGAAGAGCAGGTTGGGCCCTAATCACTTTGCAGAGGACACTCAGTACTAGTTTTTCCAACCTATTATTCAGTTTCCTTCTTTGAAGGGCACCAAGGTAATGAATTTTAGTCTATCCTCAGGTCAACGATTTTTTTTCTCTGATCCGTGCTCACACTGTTTGCACCCATTTTATTTTACTTAAAAAAAAAAAATTCCGTGCTCCATGTCCCTTCTCTGTTTTCAGCAGTGTCTACTCAGCTCTGTGTCTGCCACCCACGCTTCTGCTGGGAGCCAGCCCCAGACACTGGAAGCTCTCACTGCCACCCCGTGCAGCACACCATTCCCATTGTTCCCAGTCTATTTCAAGAACTGTCACTTCACACTTTGTCTTGAGATATGTAGCTGTGAGCATCCTTTCTTGGCTTCTTCCCACATTACTGCCTGGCCTCTACTGAAGACAGACTTTCTGTATATACGGCAGTTAGATGAGAGATCAGAGATGGTAAGCAAGTTTTGTTTTCTTTGTTCTTTTTGCTCTTGTAGTGGTTTCAGAAGAGGCAATACCCATTTCACTCTCCCCACTTTAAAACTGCAAGTCCTCTCAGCCAGAGAAAGGAATGAAGTAGTGATACATGCAAACCTAGACAGCATATTTTAATATGCTGAGACATATAATAAGCAGAGACATCACTTCACCAGTAAAGGTCTGTATAGTCTAAGCTATGTTTTTCCAGTAGTCATGTATGGATGTGAGAAAAGTGAAAGTGGAAACCACTCAGTCATGTCCGGCTCTTTGCAACTCCTTGGACTCTACAGCCCATGGAATTCTGGAGGCCAGGATACTGGAGTGAGTAGCCGTTCCCTTCTCCAGGGGATCTTGGACCACAAAAAAGGCTGAACACTGAAGAACTGATGCTTTTGAACTGTGGTGTTGGAGAAGACTCTTGAGAGTCCCTTGGACTGCATGGAGATCAAACCAGTCAATCCTAAAGGAAATCAGTCCTGAATATTCATTGGAAGGACTGATGTTGAAGCTGAAGCTTGCTGAAGCTGAAGCTCCAATACTTTGGCTACCTGATGCAAAGAGCCAACTCATTGGAAAAGACCTTGATGCTGGGAAAGATTGAGGGCAGGAGGAGAAAGGGGTGACAAGAGGATGAGATGGTTGGATGGCATCACTGATTCAATGGACATGAGTTTGAGCAAGCTCTGGGAGATGGTGAAAGACAGGGAAGCCTGGCGTGCTGCAGTCCATGGGGTTGCAAAGAGTAGGACACGACATAGCAACTGAGCAACATTGAGGGTAAAATCTCAAACATACTATGCTAAGTGAAAGAAGCCAGACATGAAAGAGCACCCAGCGCATAATACTGTTTCTATGAAATATTCAGAGGGGGTAAACCCAAAGATACAGAAAGCAGACTGATGATTACTAGGGACTGGGGAAAAGGGAGAATGCTGAGTAACTAGCTATGGCCATTGTTTTGGACTGAGTGTTTTCCACCCTATCAATTCACATGTGGAAGTAGTAACCCCCAGTGGGATGGTATTTGGAGAGGAGACCTTTAAAATTCAGGTTAAGATAAAGTCATGACTATAGGGCTTTCGTTATGAATTAGTGGCCTTAAAAGAAAAGGGAGAGCCATCTTTCTCTTTTCATGTGCACACATCCAGAAAAGGCCAAGTGAGGATCTGGTGAGAGTGCAGCCATCTGCAAGTCAGGAAGAGTGCCCCCACCAGGAACAGAACTGGATGTCATCCTGATCGTGGACTTTTCTATCCTCCAGAACTGTGAGAAATAAATTTCTGCTCTTTAAGGCACCTAGACTAGATGACTTAGAATGATCAATATTATGTTAAGCAAATTTTATCTCAATTAAAAAAAACAACAAAAACTGAAAATCCCTATATACCTTTTTAATTCCAAAATCTGGCCCCATTTTTAATACACAGAGGTACATAATAAACAGCTGTTGAAAGAAAGAACGCATTAACCAAAACTTCTAATAATGTCACATCCTGTTCAAAACTTGAAACGTCGGACTCCCCGGGTGGCACAGTAGACAGGAATCCACTGCCAATGCAGGGGACACGGGTCAATCCCTAGTCCAGGAAGCCTCCA
Source organism: Muntiacus reevesi (assembly GCF_963930625.1). Classification (NCBI taxonomy): domain Eukaryota; kingdom Metazoa; phylum Chordata; class Mammalia; order Artiodactyla; family Cervidae; genus Muntiacus; species Muntiacus reevesi. The sequence continues at coordinate 50,607,068 of NC_089269.1, read as the reverse complement.
CACACCGAAGGACCTGAGAGCTTCAGTTACTGAAGCCAGCTCGCCCAGAGTCTTTGCTCAGCAACAGAGAGAAGCCACTGCAATGAGAAGCCCGCACACCATAATTCAGAGCTGACCCAGCTCGCCTCAACTATAGAAAACCCTTGCATGGCAATGAAGACTCAGTGAAGCCAAAAAAATAATTAACTATCTTCCACCAACAGAAAAAGAAAATTCCAAATTCTAAAGATTCCTGTCCTTATTTGCTTGAAGACTTTATTCCCATGATTATGAACCTGAAATGTTCCTCCTTCTCACCCCTGTAATGGCCCTATTAATCTCCAAATCTCACCTCCACTGTGACCTCTTCCATAGGGAGTTAACTGCCAGTGTATTTGCCAGTCTGTGCTAACCAACCACAAGTAAACTCTGCTGTGTATCTATAATTCTGCCTTCAGGAATTTATCACAGTTAGGCATTGCTTTGATGGTTTTTTATATGGATGTCTTAAATCCTTAGTTGTATCATAACCTTCTAGAGGGCATGGGCCATGTATTATTAACATTTAGATTCTTCACTCTACTCAACACACTTCCACAAAGAACATTTTCAGGAAGCAGTTTATCAGTGAACAAAAAGTAATTTAGTTGAAGAGGAGAGTGGGAGAGCTAGTAGTGTCCTGAGCAGGTCAGTTATTCCCTGAGCACTTGAAATGTAGCAAAATGACACCAACAGGGTATTTACCATGAAGAGACTCCAAAATAAATTTCATTAGGGCATCTTAGTACCAATTATCATTTCATATTAATAATTCATAACCACCAGAGAATATTTTAATAGTATGATGAATTTCTCATTGTAAATGAGGGTAATTTAAATTAGGTTCCTATTAAATTTAAAATAGCTTCTTGCTATCAAGGAGCTTTTGATTCTATAACAACATGAGAAAACAACAGTAGGCAACTTTACATTCTATTTCTGTACTGGTGGTATTAAGCCATCACCTTAAAGGCTTGTCAATTTTCAGTGCTTTGTAGATAACATTTATAAAATTTCTGATAAGTGTTAAATAGATTTCAATTTAAGAGCTTGAACAAAGGTACATCAGCAGAGTGCATAATCTTCTTCATTCTACACATATAGTAAAATCCAAAAAGCATATGCAAAGTGCCTCCTTTCTGACTAAGGTCAGTTAAAGAAACACAGCAATGATGTCATTAGCTAAATATATTTTACCTCCAGCTTTGCCTTAGAGACAGAAAATCTCTAATAGACTATAAAATTCAAATATAAAGACTGTCTTACCAGGTAGTTTCTTTTCTAGTTGTTGCTGTTCATCTTCCAAAACTGGTTCCTCTGGTAACCTCTGATCCACCGAAGTTGAGCTTATGACAGATATACCACTACCAGATCGAACTCTTCTGCAATTGTGGAAAAAAGAAAATGGTTTCACATCTAGGTGCCAAGATAGAATTGAGCACACCATGAAAAACAACCTTTTAAAGAGTATGCCATAGAAAATGGAGCATATGTCATTTTTGGTGAGAAAAAGATAAAGATGCACTCTTCTCCATTTATATAAAGAGTTTTTAAAAAGTGAATGCCTGAATGTCATCAGACTGTTGAGTGCCAAGTTCATTGAAATATTTAGAACCATCACAAAATCAGGACAATTTCAAAGGATTAAATCAGTTAATAATCATCAAGTGGTTAGAGCAGTGCCTGAGACAGTTTCCTTCCTATGGAATATTAAATTCTTCCAAGGGAAGACTAGCAACTCCGCTGATTGTGAGCATCTTCTTTCCCTTTCCAGAATCTCTACATTTGCTCTCTTAATAAACACATGAAATGCCTACACTTAATAGTCCTTAAAACAAATCACTTAGTTTACTAGCTAGTTTCACTTTCCCCCATTATCTCGCTCTTTTAAACCAGTCTACCTATCTTCTTTCTATGCCTTTTTATGTCAGCTTCCACCTTGCACCTCAGATGGTAGAGTCTGCCTGCGATGCAAGAGACCCAGGTTTGATCCCTGGGATGGGAAGATCCCCTGGAGGGGGGCATGGCCATCCACTTCAGTCTTCTTGCCTGGAGAATCCCCACGGACAGAGAAGCCTGGAGACGGACACAACTGAGCAACTAACACACACACACGCACATACAAACACACCCACCAGTGTCAAGTGCCTCTTGTGATTCTTGCAGCTGTGAGGTTTTATGAACAAACTGTCCAGCCACTGGTTTCTTCCTGCACAGTGTTCTCAGCTTCCCCATACTTCATGTGTGCTGACAGCAGTGGTTCCATGTCTCATACTTTTATGGAGACTTTGCCCCTAATCTTTCCCGACATTGGAGGAATCGGGACAGAAATTCTTATCTGGGCTTCTTTTGTTCTTCTGTGCACTTGTAAGAGCTCAAATTTGTCTTCTGAGTTAAAGCTTTGAGAGGCAGTTGTCTGAGAGGGCTATGCATACATTGCTGTGTGTGGGTGGGGGATACCAGTCCTCCCACATGGACTCTGAACTACCCTCTCAACCTCTCCACTGAGATTGCATTTCAGACCAGGATAATTTCTTTTCATTATTTTGCTGATTATAATTTCTACATTGCCAGCATTTTGTCACCTCTGGAATGTGTAGAATTCATAGGCAGATTCTCCATGATTTATTTTCTCTGTGCAGACTGATTCTGTTTCACTGTAACTGCTAAAGTTATTTGGTGAGTGTTGATTACATGGATTGTCTCAAAAGCACCAATTTTGTGATGTTATGCTTGACTGTTTTACTAACAGTCTATTTAAGTACTTTAAAGAACAGAAGAGGCAAAGATTAACACAAAAGCTGCCTAAGAAGATTCAGTTCAATATGTGGAGATTTCATTCACTTGCCAAGAAGAAAAAATGACTGTAAGATATACAGCCAACAAAGTCAAGTTTGAAATTAACTACTCAACACACAATTTCTTATTAGAACCAAATATTCCTTACCTAAAGGAAGGTGGAATGTATTCTGGGGGCAGGACCGGTGGCAGTGGCTGGCCAGACATAGCTACATCAATGAGGTGCATAGCCAGGATAAATTCTTCCGCTGTGAGTTTTCCATCTTGATCAATGTCAGAAAGATTCCTATTCAACAGAAAGTTCATTGTAATCTAGTTTCATGAAAATGCATGCTCGTTACTATTCACGAGTGATTTCAATGATCTGTTTTCTCATTCTGACTCTGTACCAGTTGAGTCCCTCTGTACCTCCGTTTATAAAAATCGTACCGACTTCATACAAAGACAAAATGAGACAACCCATCTAGCTGGGATGGTGTTCAGCATTCAACAGAGGATAACTGTGATTATAATTACACGCTTCTCAGTCCCTGCACCCATTTAAAATATGGCATACTCACATTCCATGTGTGTTTAAACACCACACTCCACAGACTCTCAGGTCAGATACTAAATATTTAAGCTTTGCAGACCACGCAACCGCTATCACACTGAATTCTGCTGCTCCAGCAGGAAATTGGCCACAGACAGTATACAAAGAAATGAATGGGCACAGCTGTCTTTACAACAAAGCTTCACCTACAAAATCAGCTGCAGACCAGATTTAGCTCACTGGACCAACCCCTGATCTAGGACTCCAAGGGTGGATCTTCACGCCTCCAACCAGAGGCAAGGTGTTTTCTGTTCCTTAACTTCACGATTTAACCACCACTGTTCTTTATAATCCTAATTAATTTAGGATTAGCTAATTAAACAGACCTTCCCCAGCAAGTCCAAGAATGTGACTTTTGAAAAAAAACAACTGGACACCAAAAAGAGAATGAAAGACAACAAAGCAGCTGACTGAAATGTCAGCAGGACAGACACTACCCTGGGCAACTAACTGGGCTTTGCTGACGCCCTAAGTCAAGAAACCCCTCCAAGGTCTGAAATTTCCTCAGGTGGCACAAGCTCTTTTTTTTTTTTTTTTTAAGGTCCACTCCTTTTGTACAGTACGGTTCTGGGAGTTTTGACAAACACAATCAGTTGTATGGCTACTACAATATACAGAACAGTTTCATCACTGCCCAAATTCCCCTGTCTCTCCAGTCACCCCTTCCTTGCCTCCAGACACCAGTTAACACATTTCACTATATGCTAGTGTCATGAAAACAACCAGCCTCCATAAATGTGAGGTCTTTAGCTTTTATTTCAGTGGGTCCTAGGATACTGGTACACATCCAGACTTCAAGAGGTCTCGATGTGTCACAGAGGTAAGATGTTTGCTAACTGGTCTATTATTACTCTAATGCAAAAGGTAGGCTCTTTAATATAAAATAGAAAGAGACAGGCTGGGCTTGACCTAGAGCTTGACCACTTACGAAACAACCAGATCAACGTGCCTGCAGCAAAATCAGGAACCTAGCAGGAAGCGGTGCAGACCAGGTTTATCTTCCCAGCAGAATCAATGAATAATGCATAACAGAGAGAAACACTCCTGAAGAAACCATTCTAGTTAATATTTAAGTGTAAAGAATCCTACAGGATTTAGGCAATGCTCATCAATAGCTACTAAAAATCATTACAGAGAACCCCCTGGCAGTTCAGTGGATAGGACTCTGCTTTTCCATTGCAGGGGGTACAAGTTTGATCCCTGGTTGGAGAACTAAGCTCTTGTAAGCCATGTGGCACAGCTGAAAAAAAAAATTAATTACAAAATAGACAGAGAGACACTTGTGTGCCTCCTGATAAAAGTACTTAGTATCATCTCTGATGCACTTTGCAAAAAAACCCCACAAAAATCAAATTTGAATCTGACAAGTGGTTCTCCTCAGATCTGAATCAGTGGTTCTCAAACACTGATTGATTTGGTACTGCAAAGAACATCTGTCAGTGTCTGGAGACACTTCTGATGTGTCACATGTGGGGGGTGGGGAATCATACTACTGGAGTTGGCAGAGGCCAGAGACACTACTTAACCAGCAAAGAGTTATCACGCCAAAAATGTCACCAGCACTGAGGTGGAAAAACTCTACCTTAGATCTAATTTCCAATCTACAGGAAATACAAGAATGAATTAGCACCACAAGGGTGCAATCAGCTAAAGGTGGGCTGCAAGAAAGCATAGGACAAATGATCTGGGTGTTTTTTGGTGGGGGTGGGTAAGGGGAAGGGGAGAATAAGACCAGGGGAAATTTATAGGTTAAAGGAGACTTAAAAGGTGTATCAACCATCTGTTACAAAATATAGATTTATTTTAGTCCTGATTTGAACAAATCAGCTATAAAAAATTATGAGACAATCTAAGGAATTTAAACACCATCTGATTAACTTAATGATAAGAATTCCTATTAACAGTTTTAAGTGGACTTTTAGTATTATGGTCATGTAGGAAAAAATTCCTATGTCTTTTGCAATCTCTTTAACAAGTGGTGCTGGGAAAACTGGTCAGCCACTTGTAAAAGAATGAAACTAGAACACTTTCTAACACCATACACAAAAATAAACTCAAAATGGATTAAAGATCTAAATGTAAGACCAGAAACTATAAAACTCCTAGAGGAGAACATAGGCAAAACACTCTCTGACATAAATCACAGCAAGATCTTCTATGACCCACCTCCCAGAATATTGGAAATAAAAGCAAAAATAAACAAATGGGACCTAATGAAACTTAAAAGTTTTTGCACAACAAAGGAAACTATAAGTAAGGTGAAAAGACAGCCCTCAGATTGGGAGAAAATAATAGCAAATGAGCAAACAGACAAAGGATTAATCTCAAAAATATAAAAGCAACTCCTGAAGCTCAATTCCAGAAAAATAAATGACCCAATCAAAAAATGGGCCAAAGAACTAAACAGACATTTCTCCAAAGAAGACATACAGATGGCTAACAAACACATGAAAAGATGCTCCACATCACTCATTATCAGAGAAATGCAAATCAAAACCACAATGAGGTACCATTACACGCCAGTCAGGATGGCTGCTATCCAAAAGTCTACAAGCAATAAATGCTGGAGAGGGTGTGGAGAAAAGGGAACCCTCTTACACTATTGGTGGGAATGCAAACTAGTACAGCCACTATGGAAAACAGTGTGGAGATTTCTTAAAAAACTGGAAATAGAACTACCATATGACCCAGCAATCCCACTTCTGGGCATACACACTGAGGAAACCAGATCTGAAAGAGACACGTGCACCCCAATGTTCATCGCAGCACTGTTTATAATAGCCAGGACATGGAAGCAACCTAGATGCCCACAGCAGATGAATGGATAAGGAAGCTGTGGTACATATACGCCATGGAATATTACTCAGCCGTTAAAAAGAATTCATTTGAATCAGTTCTAATGAGATGGATGAAACTGGAGCCCATTATACAGAGTGAGGTAAGCCAGAAAGATAAAGAACATTACAGTATACTAACACATATATACGGAATTTAGAAAGATGGTAACAATGGCCCTATATGCAGGGCAGAAGAAGAGACGCAGAAGTACAGAACAGACTTTTGAACTCTGTGGGAGAAGGTGAGGGTGGGATGTTTCGAAAGAACAGCATGTATATTATCTGTGGTGAAACAGACCACCAGCCCAGGTGGGAGGCATGAGTCAAGTGCTCGGGCCTGTTGGGCTGGGAAGATCCAGAGGAATCGGGTGGAGAGGGAGGTGGGATGGGAGACCGGGATGGGGAATTCGTGTAACTCTATGGCTGATTCACATCAATGTATGACAAAACCCACTGAAAAATAAAAAATAAAAAAATAAAAAAAAAATAAAGTGTTTTACCATTTGGCAAAAAAAAAAAAATTCCTATGTCTTTTGAAGATACAGGCTGAAATATTTGCAGATGGAAATGATATAATGACTGAGATTTGGCTTAAAATAATTGAAAGGAGGAGGGGAGAAGCAGGAGTAGCCACGAGGGGACATTTATTTAGGCTGTGTTATGATTTCTTAAGAATTCATTATATTAATCTCTCTGCTTCTGTATTTTTAAAACTCAAAAGGGGGAAAGTAAAAGGGACAACTTTGAATCATTTTAACTACTGAATCAGTGAGTTAAAACTCACTGAAAAATTAAGCATACTCCCCCTTATAAAAAAAAATTAAGCATATATCCCCCTTATAAATAACAGTGTCAATCTAAAGACTCATGAGGCCCTATCTATTTAAAAAATAAAACTTCCACTTTATATAAACCAAGGAACTTTTCATTCCTTACCATATTGAAGCCAGCTGAGCCTGTGGTAAACTTGATTGCATAAGAATAGTTCTTGCTTGGGGACCTAAATGAAAGCCAGGGAAAAAAAATAAAGATGAATCAGCAAATCTTCACTGTCTAGGAAGATCAGTGTTCTGCACATAGGTACTATGCAATCTCATGCAATCACAGTGGTTTAAACAATATTTGCTATTACCCAATGGGCTTTTCAATAAGGAAATTAAGTCCCAGTGAAAAAGGGAAAAAACACAAAGCATAGCACCTGGCACACAGCCAATAAATTTTTGTTAAATAAATGTTTAATGAGGGATGAGTTTGTAAAAAATTTGAGTTTCAATATTTAACCTGCCCTTTGGTCCAGGTGACCATCTCTATTTGTATCAGGTTTTTACTCACAAAGCTGAAATGTATCCTCTCTAAATGCAATATCATCTGCCACCCCCTGCCACCTCCATCATGATGACTATCAAACTTAGACTATCTCAAATTCAGATATCAAATTCAAATTCAGATATCAAACTATCAAATTCAGAGAATCTCAGAAGAGGAAGGGATCTTAGAGAAAACTTCTACCCATTTCATTATACAGACTTAAAAAAATAAAAAATTTGCTCATGGTTGCATAAATGGCCAATATCACAGCCATTTCCTAGGTTTGTGATAAAGAAGAATTTCTGGAATTTCAACTTTCCTCTCAAAATTAGCTCTCATTTCTTAAAATACTTGTATATATATCTTCATTTCTGGCATGAAACTAGCTTTAGATACCAGGAAGGCTACAACAGAAGATTTTGAATGTTTAAATAAACTAGTGTTAAGAAGAGAGAGACAAATGTCTCATGTCCTTCACTAATGTCCAAGGGGTGGGCCAAGGATGACAGATAATAGATCAAGGAATGCAAAGTGGTAGCAATTATGCTGGGAAGACTACCATGTATAATATTTTGCTTGGTCTTTGGTATACTGGAATGAGGAAAGTTCACCGATCATTTTATTTAGTCTATAACACTGAATTTGAGGGCTCCCCTGGTGGCTGAAACGGTGCCTCCAGTGCAGGAGACTGGGGTTCGATTCCTGGGTCAGGAAGATCCCCTAGAGAAGGGAATGGCTACCCACTCCAGTATTCTTGCCTGCAGAATGCCATGGACAGAGGAGCCTGGCGGGCTACAGTCCATGGGGTTGCAAAGAGTCAGACATGACTAAGCGACTAACTCTCTCTTTCACTGCATTTAGAATACTGGCAATATTAAAGTAGAAATCAGTAAAAGTTTAGTGAAAGCTTTCATTTCTACTTGTAACAACACTGTGCCCACTACAGAACTATAAAAAAGAAAGTTCATACTTCATTTACTTTATAAAAAACGCAACAATAAACTTAAAAAACTAGCCCTGGACCTGGATATCAGGAGATATGGATTCCACTCTTGACTCTTCCACTCTCTAATGACATGTGACATTAACAAAATCACTTTCCCTCTCTAAAAGGAAGTTCTTTCATCTCTGAAATGAGGGAAATGATCTAGAACAGGGATTGGCAAACCACAGTCAGTAAGCATTCTCCAGTCCTCCAGCTGTTTTTGTAAATAAAGTTTCACTGAAACATAGCCATGCCCATTCATTTAAATGTATTATGGCAGCTTTCATACTGCAATGGCAAAGCTGAATAGTTACAACAGTGTATAACTGCAAGCCTAAAATATTTAGTATTTTGCTCTTTACAGAAAAAGTCTGTGGATCCCTACTGTCTCTTGCAATTCTAATATGGGACTCTGTTAAGTCTTAAGGACAGGTTAAGAAACATTAAACTAGATCAGCAACAGTGAAGACAGTATCTTAGCATAACAGAGCAACCTCCTGTGGAAGTTTATATTCATGAAAAGAGTACTGGCTTATAAGAAAATATTAAGGATATAAACAAAATCTCAAGTTCACAAAGCCTACAGTGGGTATCCATGACTGAGCAGGGAAGCAGGAATGTAAAGGACAAGATGAATGAATGAAGTCAAAGGTTTAGTTCAAAGGATGACTGAGACTTTTTAGCTTCTGAGATTAGCATATGAATAACCAAATAACACAGTCACTGTTTCAGAATGCAAGGAGATAATAAAATACCTCTTTGAGAAAAGGACTACCAAGAATAGCAGTTCCATAATTCTAGGTGTGTTAGTCACTCAGTCGTGTCCAACTCTATGCAAACCCATGGACTGTAGCCCACCAGGCTTCTCTGTCCATGGGACTCTCCAGGCAAGAAAACTGGAGTGGATTGCCATGCTCTCCTCCAGGCGATCTTCCCAACCCAGGGATCAAACCCAGGTCTCCTGCATTGCAGGCAGACTCTTTAACATCTGAGCCACAAGGGAAGCCTAGAATTCTAGAGCTACTTATATCACTTTGATTAAAGAACTCTTAGTTTTTTATAAGAGTGTCTCTTTTAAGAACATGCAATAGTATATACATCAAGTTGGGAAGGAACAGGGGGATACCCACCTAAGGAGGTATATCAGATAAATCAACTGGGAATCATCACTGACTCAATGGACATGAGTTTGAGTAAGCTCCAGGAGTTGGTGATGGACAGGGAAGCCTGGCATGCTGTAGTCCATGGGGTCGCAAAGAGTTGGACATGACTGAGCGACTGAACTGAACTGAATCAGTGGGGTGAACTGTGCTACTGCTAAATATTTCACTTGTGCCTCTTTCCATTCTGAGAACTCTTTTCTACTTTCTTGATATTCTTCTTACTCTTACTCAGTTCTTAAGCTGAACTGAGTAACTGCTTTGGGGGGTGATGTTATCATGACAATAATCCGTGTACGTCATCCATCTCAACAAACCTGCTCTGCTTCCATGTACAGTCTTATTTAGCTTAAAACACACTCTACATGTGACTCCTCACAAAGGGAAAACCAACTACATTTCTTTGATTTATTCCTATTTAAAAATTTACTGTAACAAATTATTTTTCATGACTATACAAAGATCTGGTTTGAAAATGAAATTCCCACCTCAAATGCTTTCCAAAAGTAGGTAGTCCCTGGGGTTATAAAGAGCTGAGCACAACTGAGCAATTAACGCTTTTGGTTTTTCACTTTCACACAGATAAACAGGAGCAAAAATCTGCTCACCCAGTATATTTCAATTGTACTTTCTGTCTCAGATATTAAAAATTCTAAATACTGAAGTGCCTCTGTCATACACCTTTTACCTGATACGATACTTCCATCATAAAATACACATCCTACAAGCAGAGAGAATCTGGGCATCAATGTTGCACCTGATTACTATTTTAAGTAACTCCCAGGAAACACCAACAATGCTGTGAAGAAATGTTTTCAGATTCACAGACTATGCAGGTCTGGGTCTGTATGACACACTGTGGTAAAATCTGGTTAAACAGTACCTAAAATGATACCACTGAATATTGGGCGCTGAAGAAATATGAAAATCCGTACCATGAGAGCTGCTCTTGTAGCAGAGTGAGCGAGGCAGACAGAGACTGTGTGTGTATTTATAAATTCACTGTTTCAGGTACAAATATACGCTTATTTGAAATGACTGCTGAGATTTTTTCACTGGGACAGGGTTCATGATTAGACCAGAATTCTTCAAGGTCTCACCCAATCCTGACATTTTTTAAACAAGAATGAATTTTTCTTTTGGAAGTAAAAATTGCAATTTTAAATAATAGCAAAAAAAAACCAAGTTAAAATAAGAAATTTAAAATGTCTTGATTGTAAATATAAGTGCTTCTCCACCCCAGAAAAATTAACCCATATTCCCCTCCTTTCATATTTGTTAAAGAGCAGTTACATTTTTCCCCCTTTTATATTTAATGTTTGTATTGGAGGTATCTATTTTCCTTTATTAAAATTATGCATTTCTTTATAACTTTCTAATCGGCTTTATGTGTTTAACCCCTTATTATTGTCACCCTGCTTATCTAACTTCTATGCAGAGTACATCATGCAAAATGCTAGGATAGATGAAGCACAAGCTGGAATCAAGATTGTGGGGAGAACTATTAATAACCTCAGATATGCAGATGACTGTGTTCATGAGGTTCTCAAGGCAAGAATACATCATGAGAAACGCTGGGCTGGAGGAAGCACAAGCTGAAATCAAATTGCCGGGAGAAATATTAATAACCTCAGATATGCAGATGACATCACCCTTATGGCAGAAAGCAAAGAGGAACTAAAGAGCCTCTTGATGAAAGTGAAAGAGGAGAGTGAAAAAGTTGGCTTAAGGTTCAACATTCAGAAAACTAAGATCATGGCATCTGGTCTCATCACTTCATGGCAAATAGAAGGGGAAACAGTGGAAACAGTGTCAGAGTTTATTTTTTGAGGCTCCAAAAATGATGAAGGTGACTGCAGCCATGAAATTAAAAGACACTCCTTGGAAGGAAAGTTATGACCAACCTAGACAGCATATTAAAAAGCAGAGACATTATTTTGTCAATAAAGGTCCAGCTAGTCAAGGTTATGGTTTTTCCAATAGTCATGTACGGATGTGAGAGTTGGACTATAAAGAAAGCTGAGTGTAGAAGAATAGATGCTTTTAAACTGTGGTGTTGGAGAAGACTCCTGAGAGTTCCTTGGACTGCAAGGAGATCCAACCAGTCCATGTTAAAGGAGATCAGTCCTGGGTGTTCATTGGAAAGACTGATGCTGAAGCTGAAACTGCAATACTTTGGCCACCTGATGTGAAGAGTTGACTCATTGGAAAAGACCCTGATGCTGGGAAAGATGAAGGCAGGAGGAGAAGGGGATGACAGAGGATGAGATGGTTGGATGGCATCACTGACTCAACGGACATGACTTTGGGTAAACTCTGGGAGTTGGTGATGGACAGGGAGGCCTGGCATGCTGCACTCCATGGGGTTGCAAAGAGTCGGACACGACTGAGCGACTGAACTAACTGACTGATGCAGACGACACCACCCTTAGGACAGAAAGTGAAGAGGAACTCAAGAGTCTCTTGATGAAGGTCAAAGAGGAGAGTGAAAAAGCTGGCTTAAAACTCAACACTGAAAAAACTAAGATCATAGCATCTGGTCCCATCACTTCAAGGCAAATAGGTGAGGAAACAATGACTACAGTGACAGATTTTATTTTCTTGGGTTTCAAAATCACTGTGGATAATAACTGCAGTCATGAAATTAAAAGACACTTGCACCTTAGAAGAAAAACTATGACAAACTTAGACTGTGTATTAAAAAGCAAAGACATCACTTTGTCGACAAAGGTCCATATAGTCCAAGCTGTGGTTTCTCTAGTACTCATGTGTAGATGTAAGAGTTGGACCATGAAGAAAGCTGAGTGCCGAAGAATTGATGCTTTCAAATTGTGGTGCTGCAGAAGACTCTTGAGAGTCCACTGGAGAGCAAGGAGATAAAACCAGACAATTCTACAAGAAACCAACTCTGAATTCACTGGAAGGAGTGATGCTGAAGCTGAAGCTCCAATACTTTGGCCACCTGATGCAAAGAGCCGACTCACTGGAAAAGACCCTGATGCTAGGAAAGATTATGGGCAGAAGAAGGGGGCGACAGAGGATGAGATGGTTGGATGGCATCACCGACTCATGAAGATTAGTCTGAGCAGACTCCATGAGATAGTAAAGGACGGGGAAGCCTGGAGTGCTGCAGTCCATGGGGTCACAAAGAGCTGGACATGACTGAGCGACTAAACAACAACAACCACCCCTTATTAGAAAAATTTCTGGATAGCATCATAAAATCCTTTGAGTCTTTCTGATGTAGACAACAGAATCTTTTTTTAAATTCACAGAGACCATGTAACTTAACTCTGACTTTTTATACATGAAGAAATAAGATCCAAGTAGGTAAACTGACCTCCAGCTGGTAAGTGGCAAGGCCAGGTTCTAAACTCCCCAATCATTCCCCTTTCACCCTGCCCCTGCAGTCATCGCTGATTCTTTGAGCAGACAGTTTCTAGCTGACCTACGAAGCTGGACTTCAGAAGGTGAGCCAGGTTTTGTTTATAGCAGTGTTCCTCCACTACTGCTTTGACTGGCACACTAGTAGCATTTGGGGTGCTAGGGGATCCTTGGTCTAGGTTCTGTTTACCAAGAAGCAAAAGCCTGAGGCAGTGGAGAATGAAGTAACTATGGCCTTATCAGTTGATGAGAACTTATCAATCAGTCGATGAGATTAAAGGAACAATGAAAACACTGTTTAGAAAGAAATACAAGTAAATAAAGCAAAGTCTGGAAAATCTCTGGCCCAATATCTAGAAACAATTTACATTTAGAACGGAGACCATATTTCACTAAATTAATTCTTATGTGTAAATACCTGTTAGGTGTCCACTCATGGTTTTGTCGTGACTGTTGAAGAGCTGTCTATATTTCAGCCTGGATGACTGAGGAACAGCCCACTCAGCTGCAGGAGGGACGCTGTGGGAGGAAAGACAGGAAAAAAGGGTGAACAGCAAGGACTGCACATTCCAGTTCTTTAAAAACTAAGAACTTTCTAGAAAACTAGCTTTAACATTTTATTCCCTTTCTAATCACTATTTCAAAATTTTCCATCATGACTTTTTCATTTCTTAAGGTTACAACCCTTTCTCTGCATACAGATAAAGATAAGCTCATTATTTTGAGCTTCCCATTATTTTGAGTAAACAGGACAGACCAAGTGGCTGGTTCAAGTTATACACACAATCAAACTAATTTAAAGGTTCTAGGAAAGGATGGAAAATCTCCTCGGAACTGAGGTGATCACAGTAACATCCAGTCTTCTTTTGGTTTAAAAAGCCATGTGGACAGCAAAGAAAGGCAACTGCCTTTAAAGATATTCATTTTTTTTAAATGTTTAACAATCTTACACCAAAATACAAGATGGATTTCTTAATGAAGGGAAGTTATTTCATTCTGAGAATTTACATGCCCACACGTGGAGTTTCTGAGAGAGAAAAGAACACTTCTCGGCAGTGCAGAAAGGAAGGGAAGGAGTTCTGCTTCTGACTGAGACCCAGGGCTGGTCTTTCTTGCCAATGTGTAGCGCCCCTGACCTCAGGAAACCCCTTACCAGCAGCCAGCTCGGGTGTAGATCTCCCTGGTGATCAGTTCCTTAGATCAGTTCCCACACAGTATCACACTGGTTGTACCCACCGTTTGTTAAGAGCTCGCTGTTTATATCAGGCAATTTAAACACGATGATTGAGCTGACAGTAAAAAAAAAATGGCATTCCACTTCCAGGACAGATTACAACTAATACTCCATGTGCAATGTCCTTTCATTAAAAAAAAAAAGTCTATTTCTCACATGTTAAAGTGAACTTTTAATCCTCATTTATGTACTTTATCTGTGTCCTTATTCTTACTATGTACACTGCTTAAAGCACAGAAACTGCTCCCAAACACTTGAAAAGTACTTATAAAAATTTACCGTTTCAAGTTTTATGTATTTCTCAGTAAAATCATTTACCAAGGTCTATTCTGCTATGCCTATTTCTGCAACAAACCTCTCATTTTAAACTAATATTTTGCAGATTCCAACTCTTCCCAATTTGTCAAGAAGCTGATATCTCTCCCCTCCACCCCAGGAATGTAGGATATAAAACACAAAGTACCCAAGACAACGCTTATCAAATCATAGTTTTCTGCCTAATTCCTGAGAATGTAAACAGGCCTAAAAAGGCATTATCCAAAAAGTTAGATGCCACATCACACAAACTTTCTAGAAACTTAAGATACTGAAGGGCAACTATTAAAAAAAAAAAAAAAAAAAAAAAACAGAAAAACCCAAAACTGTTTTTATAGCCAGGCAGGACGCTGTAGAGTCTTCCTCGGACAGACCTCTCCCCTCATGTTCTCTGCCTCGCTCTCTCTTTTTTCCCTCTGCCTGTCTCTTGTTTGTAGAAAAGCTGTGGTCTCCCAGGCCTCACTTGAGTTACAAAGTCTGGCTCAAGAATTAATGACTGAAAGGATGTGAACATGTAGTGACAAAAGTCGCAGTTGGGCCAGACCTGGTAACAATTTAAACAGCAAATGGTTGCTCCCTGAAGTACCTAGATAACAGGGTCTGAGGCACATTCCTGACTTGTTTTACAGATGCTAAAACTCCACCAAAGGGAAGCTGGAAGCTAAGGATTAGTAACATCAACCCCTGTTGCTGTTGTTGCTATTCAGTCGCTAAGTGGTGTCTGACTCTTTGCGACCCCATGGACTGCAGGCACGTCGTTCCCCTGTCCTTCACTAGCTCCCCAAGTTTGCTCAGATTCATGTCTGTTGAGTCAGTGATGCTATCCAACAACCTCATCCTCTGCCACTCCCGTCTCCTTTTGCCCTCAACCTTTCCCAGCATCAGGGTCTTTTCCAATGTGTGGCTCTTCACATTATGTGGCCAAAATATCTGAGCTTCAGCTTCGGCATCAACCTCTGTGGTATTGCCCTGGTACCTTACCATCAATTAGAGAGGTGTGCAGAAGCTGATCAAACACTCTGTGACTCCCTTCCTTCACCTGGCCTTTAAAAATACTCCCTTGTTGGGAGTTTGGGGTTTCTGAGTGTTAGCTTCCCCAGACTCCTTATCTGACGCCTTACAACCTGTATTCAACAATTAACCCACATTACTAGAGCAAATTTTAAGAACACTTGCCTTAAAATCACAAAGACCTCAGTTCAGCTCATGGCCATATCACTTATGAGTTACCTTGAGCAAGTCACTTACTCTCAGAGCCTCCTCATCCATAACACAGAGAAAATCATAGTCATCTTCTGGAGAAGATGGTGAGCATTAAAAGGGTTACTGTGCATAAAGCATTTGACACAGTGCTTTGCAGCTTATGGATTTTCTTTATATTAATTTTTAAAAGGTAATGAATTTTTGAGTTATATTCAACAAGCTCTTCTCTTTAAAGAGGAAACATGACTTGATTCACTTAGGAAAGATTCGTAAAGAGGATTGAAACAAGAAAAGATGCAATCATGTTCATCTACATCTTCTCATTTGAAAAGTTTTGAGACAGCTTATCAAGAGACTTAATTTTTCACTTTAGTGCAGCATTATGCAAGGGGAAAAGATGGGTAAAATAAAAATCTAAAAGATAATGGGAACCAAGACTGGCCAGAATACAAGGCAGCAGGTCAAGTAAGCTTTACTAAAATCGAGTCACAAATCCCATTAATAAGAGCTCTTCACTAACCTGAATAACTCATTTCATAAAAACTGACCTGAAGTTTTACTAACAATCCACACAGGCTTCATAAGATTATCTGAGATAAACTTAGAGCCAGTTTTGACTCTAAGTGTCATATAAAATATTTTATTCATAAACTTTTTTATTTTACAGTGTGGTGCTTCAGTAGCTGTGTCACACGGGCTTAGCTGACCCGAGGCCTGTGGGATTGAACCACTATCCCTTTCGATTCTTAACCACTGGACACGAAGGGAGCCCTGATATAGAAATTTTCAAATGACTGACACAAAATAGCTAACCATGGACTACTACATATTATCATCCTCTTGAAAAAAGAAAAAAAAGCTAAATTTTTTAAGGAAAAGTAGTGTTTCTGATTCTGTCATTGCTACAATAAATATTTAATAAAATCTAGAACATTATCCAGAATTAAGATAAATATTAGCATGCTACGAAGTAAAAGAAGATAAGTAAAGAACACATAGCTAATTCATTTTTGAATTTATGAGTCAATCAGACAACAGCTTCAACCAAACCACCGTCTGAACACAAGCAGACTCACCTGGCCACGTCGAACGACTGTGCCTTCTGCAGCTTCGTGTTCAGCTGCGAGCCTGGGCCAGATCTGCTGAAGGAAGAACTCTTTGGCAATGTGGCAGCTGTAAAAACAAATAAATTTCGAAAAACTAAATAAATAAAAATAAATAGATAAATAAATGTTGAATAATTTTAATTCTACAAAAATAAGTTTCTCTTTTATAAAAATTAAAATGCATAGTCATCAAAATTTTTTGAGTCATCAAATAATTTCTAAGGCAGAAATTATTCCTCCCTTCTGACCATTCTAGACTTAAAAACACTCATTCCCTCCTTGCTTCCTGCCCTCTAGCCAAAAATGTTTCACTTGTTCCTTCATAAAACCGCCTTACTAGGTAGTTATGTTTACATCCACAAAGTTGGGCTCTTCATTAAACATTCAGTATCACATTTTATAGTATCTGTTCCTACAGTTGAAGAAGCAATAGCTTAAATAGATAGCTGGCATATTCTTAACTGCACTGAAGCAGCTGAACTATCAGTTCCAGATGTCAGAGCCAAGAAGTCACAGACCTGTGTCGGCCAGATGACACGTGATGCCAAGGAGGGCCAGCTTTTGAGTCTCATTCAGGCTACGTGCCAGGAGAAAAACTCTGAACCTTAACCAACATTTCCCCCAACCTTGCCTATAGTCTTGCAACAGTCGCCATTTGACACAAAAGAAAACAAGACACAAGGCGTGGATTCACTGCTACCACTGGAAAAATAATCGCAAGCACTTTTTCAACTGCCATCTCACCTACAGTCATGGTCACTTAAGAAAGACAAGCTACCTGTAACAAGAACATCTTAAAAGGTCCATTTAGATTCTATGACTATAACAAAGAGACACATCTTGACAGATGTAGTAAATCTAGGAGCGTAGGTAGATTCACATATTAGGCTCAAACCCACACTGTCAATCATGACTGACTGTATTCAGACTTATCTAAGTACTTAAAAGATAAAACAAGAAAAAAATTTACATATTGATATGAATCCACTCAGATTTGTTAGACTAAGGCTATCTACATCTACATTGTATGCTTTTCTCTATTGTCACTGTTTAGTTGCTAAGTCATGTCCAACTCTTTTGCGAGTCCATGACCTGTAGACCAACAGGTTCCTCTGTCTGTGGGATTTTCCAGGTAAGAACACTGCAGTGGGTTGCCATTTCCTCCTACAGGGGATCTTCCCGACCCAGGGGTCAAACTTGAGTCTCCTATAGGCAGGTGGACTCTTTACCACTAAGCCACCTTTTCTTTAAAGGGAAGAAAGACTTTGAATAAAGTCTCAAAATGAAATTAGCTAAGCCAGACACTTTGTAATCCTTTGTTCCAGTAAGCAAGCATGGAACACTATAACCTTAATATAGTCATTCATTAGGTTTCCTTCTCCCTCTATGCCTGATTCACTACACCTCTTCAAAGAAAAAAAAAAGTCAATGTTCTTTTTTACCTCCCACATAATTCTACTCCTAAGGGATTGGCTTGTTTATTAGCAGTTCATGGCAGCTGAAGAAAAGCAGTAAGTGATACATGGAACTAAAAAGTGCTCAAAGGCTGTTCAAACTTGAGCTGCTCTCATCAAGCCCCTGAGAGGAAATCACACTGTTGGTGTCGGCTGCTGAGTTCACCTTTGTGCACAGCGGCCGCCAAGGGTGCGTAACTTCACGCCCTCTCTCTAGACTGGCTCTTCCCCAAACTGAGACATTAAATGAAAAAAAAAAAAAAGATGATTTCTTATGGAATAAAATACTATGTAAATATAATCTGAGTGTGAAAACAGAAGACTTAATAAGAATGATGAGTAAAATACATATAGAACTTCAGCCTGTGGCTTTAGCAGGTCACGTACCAGGATGAGCAAATGCAGGCAGAGGCTGTATGACCGGGGGTGCCCCGTTAGCCAGGGGGGGCACCCCTGCTGCAGGAACAGATGATACTAGTGGGGGAGACATCCCGACAACGGGAATGGAACCCATTGGCACAGGAGCAACAGCGGTCAGCGGCGGCATGCTGGCGATACCTCCCATACCTATGAAGGGAAAAATCCCAACAAAATTCACATGGAACCACATTTCAGCATTCCACAATAATTAACCCAGGAATGCTGGAGAAGAAACCCTTTTCCAGTCGTAATATACTCCCATTTAAAATGTGAATTCAGATTAAACCTTTTGAAAAGTATTAAACATTGTCAATGATCAGATGGAAAGGGCTCAAGACCCTGGCTTGAAGAGAGATCTACTGGCCAGTGTTCACCAAAAAGAATAATAACCACAGTGGACTGAAAGTCACCAAAGAGAAATCAATTCATAAATTCACAATGAAGTACTTTTTGTAAAAAATCCTAACTGGTCACCACAGGAAATCAATTTATTTTGAAAACTAGTAAATAAAGGCAGAAAATAAACAATTAACCCACCTTCCCTTTACATACTGAACCTCTGAGGAATCAAACATTTGATGAGATTGTTTCTGTTTATAAAAGTATTCTAACAAAAAAAAAAAAAAAAAAAGAAATGATAGAACTAAACTAAATGTCTCTATTCTTTTTCTTTTTTCTATCCTAACTTGTGATACTATGACATTATAAGAAATATAGATCTGACCTTTGCCCCGGGTCCTTATTCTTGACAGAGCTCTGACGTGCATGTGAAGTTACTCAGTTATGTCCAACTCTTTGCGACCATGGACTGTAACCCACCAGGCTCCTCTGTCCAGGGATTCTCCAGGAAAGAATACTGGAGTGGGTTGCCACGTCCTTCTCCAGGGGATCTTCCCGACCCAGGAGTCGAACTGGCATCTCCTACATT
Organism: Muntiacus reevesi; assembly: GCF_963930625.1. Lineage (NCBI taxonomy): Eukaryota > Metazoa > Chordata > Mammalia > Artiodactyla > Cervidae > Muntiacus > Muntiacus reevesi. The sequence goes on along the minus strand of NC_089269.1, from coordinate 50,587,325 downwards.
GCAGGCAAATTCTTTACCACTGAGTCATTAGGAAAGCCAGAACTCCTAAAATCCTTTTAATTTCCTGACTGATAGGAACATCTTCTGCCAAATATTTGGTCTTAGTCCCTGGGTCATGACACAAGAGCTCTGAAGATCCTTGGAATCTCTGGAGTGGGAAGACTGTCATCTTGTGTTTGATGAGACATCAGGGGAGAACAGACGGGGGAAAGTGAGCTAATCAAAGGCTGATGATTTCATCAATGAAGCCTCTGTTATGACACTCCCGTGACAACTCCTACATGATGGACCTCATTTCTGTACTGTAGTGGTTATCACATTCGCCTCACAACTCCTACACAACAAGGTCTGGAAAACTTCCAGGCTGGTGGACACATCCAGGCCCTAGACAACAGAATCGGGACCCTTTGGGACATGGCCCTACATACCTCTCCATCTTCCTGTTCATCTGTATCCTTTATAATATCCTTTATAGAAAACCAGCAAAGGTAAATACAAGTTTCCCCAAGTTTTGTGAGCTATTCTAGGAAGTTAAAAAAGCAGGAGAAGGGTTTGCAGGAGCCTCTGACTCGAGTTAATCTTAGAGGATATCAACCCTGAATACTCATTGGAAGGACTGATGCTGATGCTGAAGCTCCAACACTTTGGCCACCTGATGTAAAGAACTGACTCATTGAAAAAGACCCTGATGCTGGGAAAGATTGAAGGCAGGAGAAGGGGGTGATAGAGGAAGAGATGGTTGGATGACATCATCGACCCAATGGACATGAGTTTGAGCAAACTCCAGGAGATCGTGAAGGACAGGGAAGCCTGGCGTGCTGCTGTCCAACGGGTTGCAGAGTCGGACATGACTGAGCAACTGAACAACAACGGACTCTGTAGTCAAGTCAGACAGTGCTAGGGCCCAGTACTTATGACTCAAGTCTAAAGTGAGGGCAGTCTTGTGGGACTGAGCCCTTAAGCCTATGGAATCTGACGCTAAGGACCAGAGTGAGCATTAGAATTGAATTTAATTATAACATATAAAGTCAGTGTCCGCAGAGTTAGAAAGTGTTTGGTGTGGTTTTTCTGGATACAAATTCTTGGCTGATTCCTTCCTTGAGAATCTTAAATATGTCACTCCATTTCCTTCTGGCAGGATGAAAAGTCAGAGGATGCTCTAATTTTCTTTCTTGTTAGCCGTGGCTTTCTTTTTGCTTGTGCCCAAGTGACTTTTTGCTTTACTAGAATGGATCTTAGTCTTGATCTCTCTAGGTCAATATTCTTAGGCACATGCTGTATTTGTTCAAATTTAGTTTCAAACCTGCTGTGTCAAAAAAGCTGTCTTGAACTAGCTTTTCTCATTTCCCTTCCCTTGCTCTGGTTTTCTTCTTCAGAGGCCCCAACTAACTAGTTAGTCAATTCTCTTCACCTGCATCATTTGGCACTTGTCCTCAAATTCTGTCTGTCTCTTTTGTCATTTCCTTTTAATGCTCGGAATTATCCTCTTTTTTTTTTTTTTTTGCTTTCTGTTTCTCTTCAGTCTCTCCTGTGCTGCCTCTGGTTCACTCTTCATTTCTGAAACAACTTTTTCTTTTATGTCTTATTCTTTCCTGAGCAGTCACCTGATTTCTGGAGTTTTAAAAAATTCTGATCTATGCCAGTTGTTCATGACTTGCATCATTTTCTTAAGGGCCTCTCAGCTTGTTTTGAAATAGTAGGTCACTGGTGTGTGGTCATTGTCCATGCGGGCGTTGCTCGTCCCTTCGTCCTCTTTTTTCTAATAATAACTGTGTGTGGGATTTGACCCTGCCTGACACTGCCTGTTGCTCCTTTTGATGCATGAGCCTGGCTTCCTGGGCGGGTTTGATCTCCTCCCCCACTTAGGTCTGGACCTTCTCATCCTCCTGTCTCTGTGTCCCTGCCCTGTTTAATCTTTATTCCACCCCCAGTCATTCCTCCTTGGTGTGGGATTCAGTCATCAAAGGCAGCCTTGTCGGTCAGTTTGAAGAGTCCATAGGGACCAGATCCTGCAAGTCTTCCAATCCAGGAACAACCCTCATCATTATTCTCTTAACACCATGATGTGTCCATTTCAGTTACCTACTCAGCTTTTAAACTGTCCCTGCAACGATTTTTACCAAGTGACCGCCTCTTCTGAATGAATTGCATTTTCTGGATCAGTTCAGTTCAGTTCAGTCACTCAGTCGTGTCCAACTCTTTGCAACCCCATGAATCGCAGCACGCCGGGCCTCCCTGTCCATCACCAACTCCCGGAGTCTACCCAAACCCATGCCCATCGAGTCGGGGATGCCATCCAGCCACCTCATCCTCTGTTGTCCCCTTCTCCTCCTGCCCCCAACCCCTCCCAGCATCAGAGTCTTTTCCAATGAGTCAACTCTTTGCATGAGGTGGTCAAAGTATGGGAGTTTCAGCTTCAGCATTAGTCCTTCCAATGAACACCCGGGACTGATCTCCTTTAGGATGGACTGGTTGGATCTCCTTGCAGCCCAAGGGACTCTCAAGAGTCTTCTGCAACACCACAGTTCAAAAGCATCAATTTTTCGGTGCTCAGCTTTCTTCACAGTACAACTCTCACATTCATACATAACCACTGGAAAAACCATAGCCTTGACCAGACGGACCTTTGTTGGCAAAGTAATGTCTCTGCTTTTTAATATACCTCTAAACAAACACATCCCCTAGAGGCTAGGTTTTAGATGCCATCTTTCTTGATGGTGTTAACTCTCATTTCATGAAATTTTCCACTCTCTCCTCAACCACTGAGATTTCCCCTCGACTCTAAAAACACGGGAGCCTTTCAAACCATCAACACGCTATCCTTTAGCTGACAGGCTCCCCCTCACGGTTAAACTCTCTGCCTTCCCAGGCCTCCAGGAGGCTTCTGTCTCTACCACTCCAAAGAAACTGCTCATCGAAGTAAAAGTGAAAGTGCAAGTCACTCAGTAGTGCCTGATTCTTTGCAACCCCAGGGACTGTAGCCAGTCAGGTTCCTCTGTCCATGGGATTTCCCAGGCAAGAATACTGAAGCAGGTTGCCATTCCTTTCTACAGGGCATCTTCCCAACCCAGGGATTGAACCCAGGTCTCCCGCAATGCAGGCAGATTCTTTACTGTCTGAGTCACTAGGAATGCCCAAGATCGGGCCCAAACCATCTTATCAAATGTCAAATCCAATCACTCTCATGTCCTATTCTTACTCAGTCCCTCAAAAGCAACTCTTCTCTGGTAGCTCAGCTAGTAAATGATCCGCCTGCAATAAAGGGGACCCCGGTTAGATTACTGGGTAGGAAGATCCCCTGGAGAAGGGATAGGCTACCCACTCCAGTACTCTTGGGTTTCCTTGGTGGTTCAGATGGTAAGGAATCTGCCTGCAATGTGAGAGACTTGGGTTCCATTCCTGGGTTGGGAAGATCACCTGGAGGAGGGCATGGCAACCCACTCCAGTATTCTTGCCTGGAGAATTGCCATGGACAAAGGAGCCTGGTGGGCTACAGTCCCTGGGGTCACAAAGAGTCAAGACACAACTGAATGACTAAGCACAGCACAGAAGCAACTCAAACATGGAGACCCTCCCCTTGAAACAAGGTGTGATCTTAGGTGTTCTGCCTACTCTAGCTACACTCCGCCAACCTAAACAAAGAGGGACATTGAATCACCAGAAGCTGAGCTTATGCAGAAATAGCAGAAGAATTGCAATTCTGATGTCTTTTTTCCCCCCTCTCTTCTCTCTTGGTTGGGAGGCATGTGGGATCTTAGTTCCCCAACCAGGGATCAAACCTGTGCCCCCTGCATTGGAAGTGCTGAGTCTAAACCACTGGACCACGAGGGAAGTTCCAAGAATTGCAGTTCTAGACATACCAACTGTAGTAAGCTGTAAGTGAGTCGTTGGAGGGTTTGGGGTTAGCTGGATTTATGGGTAAGGGTCAGAAAGGCGGGGGAACTCAATCAGAATCCAAGCAAGTGCACTGGCTTGAGGAAGGGGAGAGACTCTTGGTGGAGGTTCATCAGTCAACAGATCAGTTTCAGTTTTCTGTAAATGCCCGATCAGTAGGACCTCTGTCCTTAAGTTTCATTTTCCTGAGGATTCGTGCATGAGTTTCTCCACTGCATATCCTCTCACAACTTTCTCTCTAAGATCCTGTATCCAGTCCCAGGGTTTTCAATGCCACCTGTACTCAAACTCACCAGCGCAGAGAATCCGTCCTGCGTTGCAGACATACAGATTTATCTGCCTCCCTAACATCTCGACTTGGAAATCAGCAAGATTCTTCAAACCTAATATGGTCAAAATCTGATTTACTTTTCCTCCACAATACGGGATATGATGAAACTAATGCTAAGCTATTTTCCACATTGATTATCACTGGCCAGATCTAAATTACCATTAATCTCTTGCCTATGGAAAAAGTCTCCTTACTGATGTCCCTGATTTTACACTTGTCCCCTGTAATCCAGTCTTCAGATAACACAAATGACAAAACAACAACAACAAAAAAAATCCACACAAAAAAAACAAAACAGGTCTTCAGATAACATAGATTATATTTTTCTAAATGCCTATCAACCATTCACACCCTGTTCAAAAGCTTTCAACTGAACTTACTTAGGAAAAAATGCTAGCTCTTTAGTGGTTTCAGAGGTAAAGAATCCGCCTGCAATGCGGGAGCCCTGGGTTTGATCCCTGTGTCAGGCAGATCCCCTGGAGGAGGAAATGGCAACCAACTCCGGTATTCTTGCCTGGAGAACCCCATGGACAGAGGAGCCTGGCGGGCTACAGTCCATGGGGCCGCAAAGAACTGAACGTGACTAAGCGACTTGCAGTTCGCTTAGTGGTTATTAGGTCCCAAACCACCTGGCTCCTGCTTTACCTCCCCGACCTGAAGCCCTAAGGACATCAGGTGCAAGTGTCTCATTACTGTTCCTCTGACACACCAGGCTTTGCCTTAGGACCTGTTGTTTTTTCCGGGAGGGTTCTGTTCCCCCATACCTAAGCCAGCTCAAAAGTTATTGCCGGGGTAAATTCTCCCTAACCACCTGGTCTCAGGAGAAATAACAATAACCTCAGATATGCAGATGCAGATCTGTCATAGGCACCCTTATGGCAGAAAGCGAAGAGGAATTAAAAAGCCTTTTGATGAAGGTAAAAGAGGAGAAAGAAAGAGCAGCTTTAAAACTCAACATTCAAAAAACAAAGATCATGGCATCTGGTCCCATCACTTCATGGCAAATAGATGGGGAAACAGTGGAAACAGTGACAGACTTTATATTCTTGGACTCCAAAATCACTGTAGATTGCAGCCATGAAATTAAAAGACACTTGTTCCTTGGAAGTAAAGCTATGACAAACCTAGACAACATATTAAAAACCAGAGACATTACTATGCCTACAAAGGTCCATCCAGTCAAAGCTATGGTTTTTCCAGCAGTCACGTATGGATGTGAGAGTTGGATCATAAAGAAGGCTGAGTGCTGAAGAACTGATGCCTTCAAACTGTGGTGCTGGAGGAGACCCTTGAGAATCCCTTGGACTGCAAGGAGATCAAACCAGTCAATCGTAAAGGAAATCAGACCTGAGTATTCATTGGAAGGACTGATGTTGAAGGTGAAGCTCTAATACTTTGGCCAACTGATGCAAAAAGCCAACTCACTGGAAAAGACTCTGATGTTGGGAAAGAGTGAAGGCAGGAGGAGAAAGAGATGACAGAGGATGAGATGGTTGGAGGGCATCACCGACTCACTGGACATGAGTTTGAGCAGACTCTGGGAGATGCTGCAGTCCATGGAGTCACAAACAGATACAACTGAGCAACTGAACAACCACCACCTGGTCCTCTCTGTGTCTCTCATGAGTGCGTGTGTGCTAACTTGCTCTGACTCTTTGCAACCCTATGGACTGTAACCTGCAGGCTCCCTTGTTCATGGGATGCCCCAGGCAAGAATACTGAAATGGGTTGCCATACCCTCCTCCAACAGATCCTGACTCAGGGATGGGATGCAGGTGAGTTCTTTACCACTCCCGCCCCTGGAAGCCCTGGGCCTCTGTCGTATCACCCTGTTTCACAGAACTGTTTGTCTATTTGTTTCTCCCCCTAGCTTGTGAACAAGTTCCGTAGCAACTGGAGTCATGATGTCTTACTCACCACCCCCTTCCCAGCAACTAGGACACACAGTCGGGGCTTAAATATATTGATTGGTTTGACCCAGTAAAACTGTGGACTCTGGCAAAAAAACAGAAACAATCACAACAACCTCTCCCTGAAACAGCTGAGTCCACAGTCAAAGAAGAATGATGGTGTGTGCAAACACACTGAAGGGAGAAGGTACGAGGCATACTCATCGCAGAACGTCCTGGAATACGGCCAGGCACCCTTAAGCAAATCACAGTATCACTGCACCCCATTTTCATCTTCTTAACAAAATGACTATTCAACCTCTAGCCAGCCTAAATTCCACGGTGCATTAACATCTGCATTAACCTTGGGAGAGTGATATAGCCCCGTGTCACTCTGATGATCTGGTGATAATGAAGGTGGGAAGAGAGAAGGAAAAGATGAAACCAAAGGCCTTGAGAACAACTGAGTTTAAAGAGCCTCTGTCTCCCTTTCAGAAACATTAAAGAAAGTGTTACTCGTGAGTTGTGTGACTCTGCAATTCCATGGGCTATAACCCTCCAGGCTCCATGGGATTCTCCAAGCAAGAATACGGAATTGGGTAGCCATTCCCTTCTCCAGAGAATCTTCCCAACTCAGGGACTGGACCTGGGTCTCCCACACTGCAGGCAGACTCTTTATCGTCTGAGTCACCAGGGCAGCCCCTTGGAACATGCTTAGGTGTTCAACTCTTTTTTTTTTTAAGATGTTCAACTTCTTGGCATCTCAGTTCTCTCCTTTGTGTGAGAGGATCAACAATCCGTTGCACACTTTCAGGGTTACTGTTGTGACCAAAGAATATGCTACATGTGAAGACAGACCACAGGGCTAGAAAACCCATGGTCAGACAAAGTCTCATACTAATTAGAAAATGCCGATAATAGTAATAAGTTATGTTTTCAAGAAGCCAGAAGAATCATAAGAAAAAAATTACTTTGGCAAAGGCCAGATTTTTGAGTAAACTTGTGCAAAAGTGGGGATTGGAAGGAACCATGTACTTTTAACTTCTCTTTATAGTCTGTTATTCCCTCATGATTAATCCTCTAGAAAAGAGTTTACTGAGAAGGTCGGTGTGACGAGAATGATGGGAGGAAAAGCCATAGAGAAGCCAAAGAGAAAAGCTAAGGTCTGAGTGGGAGGAGGGCAGCTAAGAAATCCCAGCTTCCCAGGGACCTCCCTTTTGGGGTTCAGTGGTTAAGATTCCAACACTTCCACTGCAAGGGGCAACTAAGATTCTATATACTGCAAGGCATGGCCAAAAACATTTAAAAAATATTTTTAAGTTAAAAAAAAATCCTGCATATGTATACCTGTGGCTGATTCATGTTGATGTTCGGCAGAAACCAACAATATTCTGTAAAGCAATTATCCTTCAATTAAAAAAAAAATCCTGGCTTCCTTTAGAGGCTGGGCAGGTTACTTAACTGACTGTAAAACCCTCTGTACAATGATGGCACTGCTCCTGAAAATAAATCAGCAATATCCCTAGAGCTGAAATTCCTACAGCAGAATGGAATAAGAGAAGACATATTACATGTCAGAGGAAGAATTACTGACACCTGGGTTTGAGGGAAAAAGAGGAAATGGGATGCCTGTGGTTATCTGACCCTTTCTCCACGCCAAGGTTTCTTCTTGCAGCCTCGGAATGGAGGCCAAAAGCAAACCAAACACCCTTTAGTTGTTTTAGCTACAAGCACCGTCAGGGATTCGGAGCGACCACCCCTTTGAAATAAGCTGGTTAAGAGAGGGCTCAGAACTGGGAATACAGGGTGGAAGACGGCCAGGGAGGGCGCTGGTCCCTTGGAGCAGCCCATGGCCACTGCTCACCTCTGCCCTTCCACCCCTAGCTCTCATGTGACTTTGAGTTTTTCCTCCTTTCCTTGGATCACTATCCTATTGCCTAACCCAAAACCTGGACCTTTCTCCTTATCATACCCAGACTTGTGGCACAAACTCACTGAAAGAAAGGCAATGCATAGTGAACCTTAAATAGTGAACCTCTTAAGTACATCATTTATTTATCTCAGGTTATCATTAATTGTGGGCTTCCCAGGTGGCTCAGTGGTGAAGAACCCGCCTGCAGATACAGGACATGCAGGAGATGCGGTTTTGATCCCTGGGTTGGGAAGATCCCTTGGAAGACGAAATGGCAAACCACTCCAATATTCTTGCCTGAAAAATCCCAAGGACAGAGGAGCCTGGCGGATTACAGTCCATGGGGTTTCAAAGAGTCAGACACGACTGAGTGACTGAACATGCACACATCATTAACTGTATCAGAGACAACCTGAATTACTATGATTGCCCCCTCCCAAACCTCCTTCACTTTATCACCTGTCATCAGATACATTAGGATGGAGAGAGAGAGGGAAACTCTATCCATTTTTCTGTTTTGTTTAAACTGTCTAAGAACTTTCCCAAGAATCACATGTTGGATCTTATTACTGTAATCTTGAGACCAAGCTAAATAATTAAAGTCTAGGGTGAGAACAGAGAAGAAATCAGAACTGTTGGGGACTTCCCTCAGGATCTAGCAGTTAAGACTCTGCTAGCTTCCACTTCCCTGGTGGCTCAGTTGGTAAGACCTGGGTTCGATCCCTTGGTTGGAAAGATTCCCTGGAGCAGGGCATAGCAACCCACTGCAGAATTCTTGCTTAGAGAATCCCCATGGACAGCGGAGTTTGGCAGGCTGCAGTCCACGGGGTCGCAAAGAGCTGGACACGACTGAGCGACTAGGCTTAGCACAGCACAGCTTCCACTTCAGGGGGACACAGGTTCGATCCCTGGTCAGGGAACTCAGATCCGACAAGCCACACAATAAGGCTCAAAAAAGCAAAGAAGGAAAAGAAAAAGAAAGCAGAACTGACTGTGATCCTAGTCAACTAATTATCATCTAATTGTCTTTTTTTCTTTTTTGGCCATATCATAGGGCATGTGGTATCTAGTTCCCTGACCAAGAATCAAACCCATGCTTTCTGCATCAGAAGCTCGAAGCCTTAACCACTGGACTGCCAGGAACATGCCTACCAATTAATTTTTAAGAAAAACATCTGACTAAAAGACGGCATTTTATGGAATTATTTTTTAAATTGGGATAATAACTTTCTTCTTCCCTGTGGCATTTTGTTCTAAGAAGTAATATAACGTAGCCAATGCCTGAACTATTATTAAAAAATATACATTTCTCTTGATACTATAAACAAAAGGAGCACAAGGAAACAAAACGATGCTCTAGAAAACAAAAAATCAAAGGGAAGTATGTGAAGATGTGAAGAAGGGTCAAGAATCCAACAGGAGCAGGAAAGAGACAGAAGATGCAACAGACACTCCAGGTTTATTCCTTTTCCCTGACAATCTGCCCTGCTGCTTTCATTTCTTTCTTTCTTTCTTCTTCTTCTTTTTTTTTTTTTTTTGCTTTCTTCCCTTCCAGGATTATCTTTGTGCACAGGGTCATCATTTTTCAGACTGAATGTCTCCTAGAATTTCAGTGCTACAAACTGAGATGGCGGGGAGAGGGAAATATTTATTTTTTTTATTTTTTGGAAATGTTTATTTTAAAAACATACAATGAAATACAGGAACCAATTCCTTTTAGACTCACCAAACGCTGGTGCGCTAGAAATAGCAACTGGCTGCTGTTTCATGACAGGGGGAAGTGCAGAGGGGAGCTGATATCCTTGGAGCTTCAGCTTGATGAGTTTCATAGCAATGGAAAACTCCACTTGATCCATCCTGCCATCATTATTCATATCAGCGAGCGCCCTGCAGAACAACAGCATGGGCTCAGAATGACTGTGACCTTAAAAGAACCTTTCCCAAACCACCAGCCCCACCCACACGAAAACTAAAGCATCAGCTCCCTTGGTCCCAGAGAAAACAAAACAAAACTTGTTTACCAAGCTGTAGGGAAAAAACTGAATAGGTTTTACATAACTATGAATTATGTTTTACTGTGTTAGTCTTTACTTATATGCATGCATTAGTTATATGATACACAAGGTAATTTTCAGTCTGAATGTCAGGACATATAAAATGTTCTCAATTGGATAGTGGTGATGGTTACACAACTCTGAATAGACTAAACACTGAACTGTACATTTTAAAACTGTGAATTTTGTTATATAAATTATGTGACAATGAAGCTATTACAGGGGAAACAAAGGTATTTGGAAACAAGAGTTTATTTCTAGATTCTTGATTTGATTGCATCAACTCCTCTGTGGGGTTCTACAAATCTCACACGGGCATGTGACATGCTACACTCTATTATAATGTAATACTGGCATACTTTTAAAGCTGTGAAAATTAATTAAATGAGCTTACAAACAGTATCTGAAAGTGGCATCCAAACATAAATGGTCAAGTGCAACTTTCAATAAGCTGTTATATAAAGTATTTTTTCTCAATGAAGAGTAACCGAACGGAAGAACAGAGTTTGCACTTGCAACCGGAAACTACATTTTGGCAAACTGAAACTGCCTGTGACTTAATCTCTTCTGCACAAAACACAGTCCTTCGGACTTCATTTGTTGAAGTCTAGATACCAAAGGCCTAAAGATTTATTTTTTCAAACTTGTCTTAACAAAATTTTTATTTGAAACTTCAAATGTTAAGACCAGTTACTCCAATTAAAATGCTTAATCCTTAGCCGTCTTTTAAATGAGCCACATACAGACTGTGTCCACAAAAGAAAATTACGTTACGTAGAAAATAACCCTACATGGCTGGAGTTGATGCAAAGTAGTAAAACATGAGGCACAGAGAAAAGTGTCATAAAAAGATTACAAACCTTTAAAAATGCTAAAAATTCTAAAAGTCAACACTATCTTTCGGGAAAATTTGTAAAGGTCATAAAATCATAAAGGAAACACTATGGCCACAGGAACCATTCTTCTGCCTCAGATAGGAGCTCCCCTGCCAGCAATGAGCCCTCCAGCAAACCGCACCATGAAACCTGAATTTCTCTCACTGCTAACGGGCTTCAGCATCACTTGCCATGTTTCTTGAGCATTTGGACTCACGCTTCTATGAATTGCTCATTCACATCCTTTGCCAAGCTTTCTGATGGATTGCACGTCTTTTCCTTGTCAGTTTAAAAGAGCTCATTGTACATTACATATCAACTGTTTATCTGTCAGTTTCTGAAAGAATTTTTTAACTTTGTCCATTTTGTATAATTCTTCAGCATACAGGAATTCTACATCTTTATACATGTAAAATACTTCTTTGATCACATAGCTTTCTTTTCTAAGATTGTATTGCTTTATTACATTTGAACCTTTAAACCGACTGTAACTGAACTGAACTGCACTGCATATATGTGTGGTATGTTACCCCAGGGTTCAACCAGATTTCCATCAGATAGATGGATACTTAACTTTCCCAGCAATATTTAGGAACCAATCCATCCTTTTCTCACTGAAGCAGGAAAAAATTTTTGTGGTTTATTGAATGCTTACATGAAATGAGATCTATTTCTGGATTATCTACTCTGAATAATTTCCAGGTCAACGTGACAATAATCTGATTGCACTGACTCCGGTATCTGGCAAGGCTTATTTAAAAAAAAAAAACTTGTGTTGATGTTTGGAAGAAACCAACACAAACCTTTCAATTAAAAAAAAATAAATAAATTAAAAAAAAAAAAGAAACTTGTTGGATGAACCTAGAGATTGTCATACTGAGTGAAGTAAGTCAGAGAAAGACTAATATCACATGACATTGTTTATATGTGGAATCTTAAAAAAAAAAAAAAAAAACTAACAAGAACAAGAGTAAAATGAACTCATCTACAAAAGAGAAATAGAGTTACAGATGTGGAAAACAAACATATGGTTACCAGGGGGTAAGGCAGGGAGATATAAATTGGAAGACTGGGGTCGACATATACACACCACTGTAGATAAAACGGATAACTAACAAGGACCTACAGTATAGCACAGGGAACTCTACACAACACCCTGAAATGCCTACGTGGGAAAAGAACCTAAAGCAGAGTAGACACGTGTACGTATAACTGATTCACTTCACTATCCAGCAGAAGCTAACACAACAGTGTAAATCCCAATAAAAAAGCTTTTAAAACTTGCTTGGCTATTTAGACACTTCTTTTTCCCTATGAACTTTAAGATAATTTATATATTCTACAAACAACTCTCTTGAAATCCAAGATGAAACTGCATTAGATATACTAATTTTTATAGAATTGACATATTTATGATAGTTTGTCCAAAGAAAACAGTACATTCAGTTCTCCTAATGTTTCCTTTAAGAAGATTACATCACTTTCTCCATGTAAGTAATTACTATTCTCGTTAAATGGGGTCTTGAATTTTATCATTTCTGTCACTCAAACAGAACATGTTCTTCATTTCCATATTTAGATGCTTATTTCAAGCACAGAGACAAATTTTGCTTTTAATAATCATTTCTGCTGGCTGATCAATCGTACCAAACTTCTGTGAAACTTACACAAGCACCTAACCAGCAAGAGTTAGCTTTCGTTTCCTATAATTATACCATTCCTCTCTTTCACTGTTCTTACTATCTCCACCAGATTACTAAGTGAGCATTCCAGCTTAGTTCTGAGTTTAAGTTAGATGGCTGCAGTGTTTCACTGTTTAGTGTAATATTTGGTACTGATTTTTAGAAAGTAACCTGACATATTTAAGCGGTTCCCTTTTCTACTTATTAGAAATGCTTGCCATACATTTTATCAAATGTCTAATCAGCATCTGAAGACCTGATCACACACATCTTCTTTTTCCTTTTATCTGCTGATACAATATGGACCCCCCTGGTGGCTCAGATGATAAAGAATCAGCCTGCAATTCGAGACCTGGGTTCACTCCTTAGGTCGGGAAGATCTCCTGGAGAAGGGAATGGCTACCCACTTCAGTATTCTTGCCTGGAGAATTCCATGGACAGAGGAGCCTGGCAGGGCACAGTCCATGGGGTTGAAAAGAGTTGGACACTACTGAGCGAAATAATGTTGAGGGAATTCCTTGACCTTGAACTAATCTTGCACTCCTGGCATAAATTCAAGTTGGTCATAGTTTTTGTACATTGTAGAATTCCATTTGCTAAGACTTTGTTTTCATTTTTCTGTGTCTATGATCATAATCGAGATTGGTCTCTTTGTTGCTTTATTTTTAGTCTGTTTTTCAGGTTTCATAAAGTAAGTTGAGTCAATAAAATGAAACGGTGAGCTTTCTTTCACCAATTTTTCTTTTCTTGGTGACACTGTGCAGCATGTGGGATCATAGTTCCCTGACCAGGGATCGAACCCGTTGCCTTGCCCCACAGTACAAGCATGGAGTCTTAACCCCTAGAAGGCCACAGAAGTCACTCAAATATTTTTTAAGAGACATTCAGGTATTTCAAATGGTTTTCATGGATATAATAAAGGGTCCCAACAATCAATACTGACATGCATACTTTACAAAAAAACAAACAGGCAGATAGATTCCCACTTTCTATTCCCCACACTACTGCTCCCAAAACACATTTTCTAGAGAGAAACAAAAATATCTAGTGTGGGATAATGAGTGGGTTAGGGGAAAAAGACTTTCTAGTAATGACATAATTAGTAAAAGCCTCAATGGGAGAGGAGATGAAACATGTAATGCTCAGATTCTAAACATCCACTAAAATCCCAAAACATTTGCAACAATTTTGTGTGATCTTTTTTAAAAACTTCTGCTCAACTAACATAACATAGCTGTTGGGATTCCTCGGTAGTAAAAATTCAAAGGTCTTTTTAGAATTATAGCAGTTACTCCTACAAAGCTCAACTCTCTCCAATCCCTCCTAAGACACTAGAAAAGAGTTAGACTTCTATTTCTCAAATTTTCTCTGCAAAAAATGATTTCAGCTATGCTATATACTTCATCTCCTGTGTGTGTGTGCATGCTCAATCACTTAGTCTGACTCTTTGCGACCCCATGGACTGTAGCCCGCCAGACTCCTCTGTCCACGGAATTCTCCAGGCAAGAATGCTGGAGTGGGTTGTCATGCCCTCCTCCAGGGGACCTTCCTGCAGCAGGGATCGAACCCCTATCTCCTGCATTGGCAGGTGGATTCTTTACCACTGAGCCACCTGGGAAGCCCACTCAGTTCTAATAATGACCCCAGAAGACTAACTAAAAGTCTGAGAAACCTGAAACTAAATTCACACAACTTCCAAAGTTAAAAAAAAGTATGATAAAAAATATTTTTTAATAAAAAGTAAGTGAAACAATATTTATGACTCTTGAATACAAACTGATCTTAAACATGATGTTTAGTCTGATATTAAAATCCATATATAACAACAGGCATGGTGGAGATGAGGAAAGGTCCACAAGTATACTGAATACCAAGGGTAAGCTTTTTGTTCAATTTGTTCAAATAAACCACACATTGCTCTTATATCCTATGGGAAACAGTGTTTCAATTTCAAGCAGAGGAAAATCTGGCAACACCTGCAGAACTATGTATGGATTTACTCTTTGATGCAGCAATTCAATCCTATGAATTTACCCTGAAGGTACACCTCCAACAATACAAAAACACATGCTTTAGCTCATTCTTCGCTGCATTATTTGTAACTGTAAAATATTAGAAATAACCCAAATGCAGAAAACATAGGAGATTGGTTGAATAAACCATGGTATACCATTCACAATAAGTATTACATAACTGTAAAAAGAAAATAAAGATCTCTATGCAATGGTATGAGTGATTTCTAGGATATGCTGTTAAGTGAGAAAAGGAAAGAACAAAAGAACATTTATAGGAGGTTACTTTCAAAGTAGAAGGAAGAGGAAATAATTTAAATTCACATACATATTAGGGACACATTTTTTTCCCACAGAAATAAACAACGAAAGGATAATAAGCTTTTGGAACCTTGTTAATGTGTTACATATTCAAAAAATAAAATTAAGTCCACAAAGATGAGAGCAGATCCCTGAACTGAATAAAAACTAAACCAAATAAACCTGGGGTCGGCAGGGGGTGGATAAACAGGGAGATTGGGACTGACATATATCTACTACCACGTATAAAACAGATAACTAATAAAGGCCTGCTGAATAGCACAGAGAACTCTACTCCATACTCTGTAATGACCTATATGGGAACAGAATCTTAAAAAGAGTGGATGTATGTTTATATATTAGCTGGTTCACTTTGCTGTATAGCAGAACTAACAAAGCACTGCAAATCAACCATATTTCAACAAAAGTTAATTAAGAACAAAACAACAACAACAACAAAGAAAAACACAAATAAACCGAGTAGCATTTTGAATGAGTACGTGTCCACATAGAAGGAAAAAAACGTATTCAAGTAACTTCTAAACACAGCACTTCACACATCCTCAGTCTGTAAACAAAAGAACTGTGAGGTAACCTTGAATGCCACTGAATAGGTCTGGGGTTTGCGGTGGACAGGCGTGTAGCCCTTCTGAAACTTAAGCTTGTCTGTATCACAGGATTCAGGGGAAAGAAGGGCCTGTCTTTGCTCCATCTCATTCACTGCATCAGACAGTTCCTTTAGGAGGCCACCTCACCCACAAAGGCTCATCGCGGGCTGCTCACCTCCCCCATCCAGATTAATCTGGTCCAGTCATTCACCATCTCTTTGTTTATTCACCCAACAACAAAACAATTTTTTGGCTTTGCAGCACAGCTTGCGGGATCTCAGTTCCCCAACCAGGGACTGAACTCAGGTCACCTCAGTGAAAGTGCAGAGTCCTTAACCACTAGACCGCCAGGGAATTTCCCAAAAGTATTTTTTGAAAAGATCACTTACTAAGGTCTCCATTCAGGAACTGGGCTTACAACTAAGGTAAAGACAGGCAAAGTTCCTGCCCTTGTTTCAATGCAAGCAGACACTCCACAAGAAAACCAGTCAGATTACTCAACATATTGATAAGTGCTATTAAGAAATAAAGCAAGGGGACTACCCTGGTGGTCCAGCAGTTAGGACCTTGCCTTTCAAGGCAGTGGGTATGGGTTCGATACCTGGTTGGGGACCTAAGATTCCACATACCTCGCGGCCAAAAAAAATCACCAAAACATAAAACTGAAGCAATATTGTAACAAATTCAATAGAGACTGGTTCACATAAAAAAATCTTATAAAAAAAAAAAAAATAAATAAAGCAAAGCAATGGGAAAGAGAAGATGTAGCAGGAGCAGGTGGGGAGAGGGAAATATTTATTTTTTGCCTTTTTAAACTTTTTATTTTGTATCGGAGTACAGCTGATTAAGAAACACTGCTGGGATAGTTTCAGGTGACCAGCCAAGGAACTCAACCATGCATATACACGTGTCCATTCTTCCCCAAACTCTCCTCCCATCCAGGCTGACACATAACACTGAGCAGAATTCTCTGTGCTATACAGTAGGTCCTTGCTGGTTATCCATTTTAAATGCAGCCCTGTGTACATGTCCATCCAAAACTGAGAGGGAAGTACTTCAGACAAGTGCTCAGGAAGCCCTTCTCAGGGAAAGTGACCCATGAATCGAAACCTGATGGGTAATCAGCCAGATATGTAAGGATCTAGAAGAGCTGCATGACAGGGAGAGGAAACGCCAAGTGCAATGACCCTGACACATTTAAAGAATAGAAAGAAGGTCAGTGAAACCAGAGTGCAAAAAATTAAGAAGGAAATAGTAGAAAATAAGAGGGAAACAGCCAAGAGCCCAGATCACATTGGCCTATGGCCTTGGTAAAGACTTTGGGTTTTGTCAATGAAGAGTTTTAAATGGATTTACCTTTGGGGGGGGGGGGTGGCTTACTTTTTTGAAAGATTGTTGGGTTGCTGCTTGGAGAATGGAATCTAAAGGGACAAGTGTGGAAGACAGTCTCCAGTCAGGACTCTCAGATCGTGGGCACAGTTATTCGGCCCACTGTGACAAATTAGGATGGTAGCAAAGGAGACAGAAAGTCAGGGGCCAGATTGGGGATACAGTCTGTAATGGAGTCAAAAGTATACGCTGACAGACTGGTTGTGGAGGGTAACAAAAGGAGAGCAATCAGGCGTGGCTCCCACCAGCTGGAGAGATGCTCACGGCCATGAACTGAGACAGTGATGACTCAGGAATGTTCTGGATGACTTTTGGGGGGCCAGGGACTTTAGCAAATTGATCTTGCTGAGGCTGAAGGCCCTCCTGACATATGCTCAGAGGATCCTAAGATGGTATCCTAAGGGGTGTCTGCCCTGATTGATCCCTGCCCCTGATTTCTGCCTCTGGCTTCCTCCTCCTCTCTCAGGGCCTGTTTCCAAGCAGTGCTCCCTCTCTTCCCCTCACCTCTCTCCTTAACAGCTTCCATACCCCCTTTCCACGGCCCCTACCGCCTCTGATTCCAAAGCCCCATTCCACCTCTTTGCCTTCCCTCTACCTTCCTTCTACTCAAGGCTCTTGTCCCATGGCCCTCTGCCCTGTTCTTTCCTGTCTCCGCACCAGCCTAGGCTGGAACCACATTAAGCGTTTAAGTTGCATTTAAGATAAGAGGATATCGGTGGCTTTCCTTTCAGCTCCTTAGCAGTAAGACAATTTCTAGGGAGCTGAGTCATCTTTGGTTACTGTTATAATTTGGCTTTAAACACACTGACTTGACTCCGTCCTCTGAGGGAGAATTCAGGATTTCCTGTATTCTTAATTAGAAACTAGACTGGACAGATACGTATCTCCAAAGTATTAGTAGGTTACAGTTACAAAACTCATAAATAAATTAACTGGAGTATAGTTTCTACATGAATTCTAAGATATTCCCCAGCAGTCCCCATCACCTCTACATTTCAACTGTAGACTAGAGCAAAGAAAGAAAGGCGCAAAGAGAAAGAGAAACTAGGAAAAGTTCCTAATTCTCAATATAAAAATTTTCCTCTTCTCCAGAGGAGTGGCACAGGGACTTCCTAAAATCTAGACTCAAACCCTCTCCTCTACCAAAAGGGGCAGGGGGCCTTCCCTTTGACCCCATCAGAAAAACCAAGTGAGAACACAAGATTAGTATCAAAGATAGGGAGGAAGACCTACTTCATCAGGTCAGCTGTTATTTATAAACTTAAAACCCGAAATATGAAGAGGTGAAGTGCTGCTCAGGCTTACAAAGGAAATAAGCCACTTTACTGTGTGTGCTCAGTTGCAAAGTCGTGTCTGACTCTGTGCGACCCCGTGGACTGCAGCCCGCCAGGCTCCTCTGTCCATGGGATTCTCCAGGCAAGAATGCTGGAGTGGGTTGCCATTTCCTCCTCCAGGGGTTCTTCACCACCCAGGGATCAAACCTGTGTCTCCCGAGTCTCCTGAATTGGCAGGTGGATTCTTTACCCAATGAGGCACCTGGGAAGCCTGAAGAAGCTGGTGCTAAAAGACAGATCTTCCTCATACTCTGCATCACACCATTCCAGCATCTTAGCAGGACATCTGTGCCTCATAAAATTTACAATGACCTTTCAAAGCTATTTCTTTTGGGAAAAGATACTTAGAGGTGTGTTTTTTTGATTGTTGGGTTTTTGCTTGGCTAGGAGGGGTCTTAGTTGCAGCATGTGGGCTCCAGTTCCCCAACCAGGGATCAAACCCCAGCCCCCTGCATTGACAATGTGGACTCTTAGCCACTGGACCACTATGGAAGTCCCAATAGGTGTGTAAGTGTGTTTTGTTTTGTTTCTTCCCCCTAGTAGTAATTCTTGATGAAACTAAAATATGCCATCACAAATTTAACAAAATGTCAGAAAAGAAATTAAAGATAAAAAACATTTTGGATTTAACCTAAGTCTGCCAACTCAATATCTTCACTGTTAATATAATTTTTCACGATGAAAAGAAAAAGTTGGCAAAAATTACTTTAGTGCAGTCTGGTAAACAAAACAGAAACAAAAAGAAAACCAGTTTTGTTTTGTTATTTTTTTATTTTTGGCTTGTGGCATCTTAGTTCCCTGACCAGGAATCAAACCCAGGTCCCCAGCAGTGGAAGTGCAGAGTTGTAAGCTCTGGACTGCCAGGGAACTCCCCCATGCCCCACCCCAATCCCTCCACCAAAAAAAAAGTTTGGAAAATTAACTGTCTTAATTGAAAGAAGTGAAATTTATTAAATAATGCTTTGTTTTTCTCCATTACACTTATTAACACGTGACACTTTTTATGCTGTCATTGACATCTCCTTCCACTGGACTACAATCTCTATGAAAGCACAGATTGTGTCAGTTTTGTTCACAGCCATGTTCCCAGCACCTACAACAGTCACTGGTCCATAGTAGACATCTGACAGATATTTTTCCACTGCTGAGTGAACAAATGTTAAGTGAGAGCTCCTTGCAGTAATTCATCACAAGGCTGCTTCTTGACTGAAACTTCACAGATTGTAAATACAGTACAGGAGCAGAATTCAGTGGAAGAAAGTAAATTTGTTTGGAAAAAGAAGAGTCTAGTGAGTGACCTTGGCTGATGGTATGAAACACAATCACCAGAACACAAAGCAGAAGTTTAACGCAGATGTCACAAGTCTTTCGCATTCAGTCTCTGCCTGCCAGTGCAGGAGATTTAAGAAAGGCGGGTTCGATACCTGAGATGGTAAGCTCCCCTGGAGGAGGGCATGACAATCCACTCCAGTATTCTTGCCTGGAGCATCCCACGGACAGAGGAGCCTGGCGGGCTACAGTTCATGGGGTCGCAAAGAGTCGGACACTTTGTGCAGAGTCACTAAGTGACTGAGCACACTTAACCAACATGTCAGCGACCCTGTGCTCACAGACACATGAGTGTTCTCTCCGTCTGTCTGCCTCTCTTTGTGTGTTTTTCTCTCTACTTGTTACTTTACTTAATTTCAAAAACCTTGTTTGATTTTTAATGCTTCAAATAGACCAGAACTTAGTACAAGAAGGGTTTAATCGTTAAAAGGGACAGTCTGGGCAGCCAATATGCTGGCAATCAGGAAAAATAAAACAAAGCAGACACCAAAACAAGCACAGGAATCTGGGTATCATTTAATTTCAATTCAAATATACCCACTCACAAATAATACATAAATTCCCATGTAAGGTTTGTTATGTCAGAGCAAAGTAAATCATTTTCATACTGATGACACTTATAATCAGGCTTATGTATAGACTCCACTTAAAGGCAATAAGGAACTATGTCAACTTTATTAATCTCCATAAAATTAAAAATATTTTAAAGTTAATGAACTAAGGGGACAAGCAATTAGTTGGATAATTCAGTCAACGTGGAACACCCAATCCCTGATGATGACAGCAGACACCTTCCTGAAGTTTTGTTTTGAGGACCTGTAATGTGCCAGGGCCCACACTAAGGTCTTTATATGCAGTTTCTCTGCTAAACCACTCAATGCTCCTATAAATAAATATGCATCTTCCCATTTTCTAGATTTGAAAACTGAAGCTGACAGGGAGAGAATAAATACATGTTCCAAATCATAAAGATAGATAGTTGTACAGATGACACGAATTACACATGTGTTCTTTTCACTACAGCAAGCTGTCTCTACAACACTAAGAAACGCAGGGAAATGAAGAGTCAACTGTAAGAACCATTCGTTGCAGGAAAGCATGGCCTCTGGGCCAAAGAATTCACCATAGCTTTCCAAAGTCATAGACCTAGTACCCAAAACTATATTGGCCACTCTTTTTCATTCACTCTCTCTCCAATGGTTTCCAAAGACTGAGTACTTATTTGTGCCAGTTAATCAAGGGATTTACCAATATTTATTATGTGCTCACCTTGTACAACACTGTAATAAATACTGTTTTTTTCACTCTTTCATTGGTTATTTCCTTATTCAGCCTCAAATATTTTCTTTGCATTTTATTCAATGAAAGATACAATACCATCACAGTATAAACCAAGAAATGTGGGACACTCAGTTGAGTATGGGTGATGAGAATGAAGCCAAAACAATTGGTGAGAAAATATCAAAATGCAGATTTCTCAACTGGAAGTCAAATTTACAAGCAGTGTTATCTTGCAAATGTCACCACTTTTTCTTTTTTAAGTTCCATATCAGAAAGATAATTTTCAGAATTATTTCTGAATACACATTTTCCTTCTATAATTTAAGAAATTAAGATTAGATATTTCTGAAGTTTTTTTTTTTATAATCTTCTGTATATATGAAGCTCCAACTTACCATATCTGTGCTAAAACAGGCTGAGGTAACCCAGATTGAAAAAAAAAGTTTCTAGCTTGATCACCTGTAAATTAAATGGATAAAGTGTTAGAAGAAAATAGTGGATGACAGAAAACTCCTATGTCAAAATTACAAAAATGAAAGAGGCTAATAATCTAGTAAATACGAAACTTAATACATTTTAAAAGCCAAATGATAAGTTTATAAGTAACAATAAAATGAATACATCAGTATTGACTTTATTTTTTTTTCTATTTTCTCCCTGCAGCATTTTATTTATTTATCTATTTTTAACAGTTCAATGCTTTTATTTTTTTTTCTTTTTTCATTTATTTTTATTAGTTGGAGGCTAATTACCTTACAACATTGTAGTGGTTTTTGTCATACATTGACTTTAGAATGTAACACTTAAAAAAGAAAATGTCTACCATTATGTAAGGGTAGACTGTCTATGTTAATAAATCTACTAGTAATTAAAATGGTAGCAGCTATATATTACGACAAAGTGTACCTATAGGAATCCCCAAGAAACTGATGACCCATACTTCTACTTTACAAAAGAGTTCTTTGTTATTCCCATATACCTAACACTTCAAATTTTTGGTACTGCTAACATATTTACGGAGAATGAGTAACAATGATCAAAAGAATCACATCAATGACTAAGAATTAATAAGTTAAAGAGAACTGAGACAAACATACATAAAAACAAGTCTCCAGGAAATCTAGATGCCATTTTTTCTAAATCTAATTCCTGAAAAGTAACCAAACAGGAAAGAAACTAGAAAAGGCAAAGTACAAAAGAATCTTTAAGGACACAGAAATAAACAAAATGTTTTTAAATGTTCATCTCTCTTAATTTACTAAAGTTTCTCAAGCCAAGTTCAAGGTCAGAATTAAGGAAGTGTTTTTACTCAAGGACCACAGTCCAATGATACAATCACTTCAAGAATGCGATTCATTAACTTAACCAATTCCCACCAGTGATATGCCTAAAACAGTGACTTGGCATCCATTAAAAACTGCAGAAAGGCTTGAGTGCATCAGAGGAAAAGTTACTGTGAAAATACAGAATCCAGGCTAAGTCAAAATAAGTAAGGTATACCCTTGGTCATAGGTGCCCACCTTCACTCTGCATAATAGATTTTCCACAGATATATGTACTATGGTAAGTAAAAATGTAAAAATACTGACTATAATTACCAGTAATAAATCCAGATATTGGCTTTAAACTATGGAACTGTTGATCATGTTTTGCTCTTTCCTCTACAGTTATGGCCCAAATATCCAGGCTGCCTACAAGCCAAAGAAAAGACAAAGGAATTATTCAACGAAAAAAGAAAAACAACGTGCTCACACAGTTTCCACAGCACTTATATGGTCAGTATATTATAAACCATTTGATAACTTACCATCTGTTTGTCCTTGGAAGTTGTGAACACAAAGTTAGAAAACTAAGAGTAGACACATACACAGTACTATGTATATAATAGACAATAATAAGAACTATACGGCACTGGAAACTCTACTCAATACTCCGTAACGTCCTATATGGGAAAAGAATCTAGAAGAGTGGATGTAAGTCTATGTGTGACTGATTCACTTTGCTGTACTGCAGCAAGTAACACAACACTGTAAACCAACTCTATTGCAATAAGATAACTTTTTAAAGGAAAACAAAGAGAGAAAAGTAAGAGTAAAGCAAGAAAAAAAAAGACATTAACACACATTCTTTGTGAAGGTTATGGAAAAATTGAGCTTCACTAAATTACTATTCTACTTGATTCCATGAAAACCTTTTTGGAGTGATAAAAATACTCAAATGCTAGACTGCAGTAACTTTTATAGAATGTAGATTATAACTCACTGAAACGGATTTTAAAAATGCGAAATAAGTATCCTGGGGGAAAAAAAAACAAGGACAAACCAGAGAAAACAGGGTTAAGTTCTTCAGTTACAACTCATGGACTGACCAGGTGCCCCCTCATTTCTGAGACTGTCTTCACTTTAGGGCTCCACCAGGCTCCTATGTCCATGGGATTCTCCAGGCAACAATGCTGGAGTGTGTGGCCATTCCCTTCTCCAGGGGATCTGCCCGACGGAGGGATCAAACCCATGTCTCTCCTGCATTGGAGGCAGATTCTTTACCATCTGAGCCACCAGGGCAGCCCACTTTAGTGCGAGGTCTCCTCAAACGAATTCACCAAAGTAACTCTTGATTAGACACAGGGAAAAGGCTTTCAGAAGTTCAGACGTTTTCCCAAATGGAAGGGGCAGGTCTGATATGACAGTGATGGTCAGAGCAGCCCTTCATTCCGTCTCTGGAAATGTACTTGCTGAATGCCTCGTATGTGCCAGGCACTGTGACAGACATGAGGGCAAAGAGGGCGACCCAGGCAGATAAGCTCCCTCACAGGTCCTACAGTCCTCAGCATCTGGGGCCCTGTCAAAATTCGTCGAGTAAAAGCAAATCCCAACAAACAAACAAACAAAACAAAAACGTGCTCAGTGATTAGGAAGGGGGACAAAGACAAAACACAAAATAAAATAGTAACATGAATGGTTTGGAAAAGATTCTGCACTAAGAATCCCACAGAGGCTATTCCTGATGTGATCACAGCAATGAGGCTTTGGGACGCCTTACTCTCTTCATGGTGACCAGGTGTGACAGTTGCCAAGAGATACTTTGGCGACTGTATCTCTTTAAAACAACACAAAACATGGCCAGTAAGCAAAACCAACATTTAACACTTTCCTAATAATCTTAGGGAAGATTACCTGAAAAACAATTTTGTGAAGCTTGATATTTCAAATAGATAAACTAAAGTAAAACAAAAATTCCATGCTTCAAATCCAGTCTTCCAAACAAAGTACAGAATGTAAATGACCCAGTCACCTAAACAAATAAATTGCAGAAAACAGCAAAACAAAACAGAGATGGGGGAGGGGGGTGGTTCACTAACAAAGCAACTAAAGAGATGTATGAACTAATTTCACAGTGTCTTGTTCAGACACTGAGTTGAACCAACCAACTCTAACAAAAAAATAACACCTAAAGAATATTAGGGAAATTTTTAATAGTGACTCCATAGCTGAGGACATTAAGGAATTACTATGAATTTCACAGGAGTGGTAACAGTATTGTAGTTATATCTTTAAAAGTGTTACCTTTTAGAAATGTCCACTGAAATATTTGTGGATGAAATGATCTGATATATATGCGAGGTGCTCAAAAGAATCCAGGTGAATCAATACTGGCCATAAGTTGATTGATAATCACTGAAACTATGTGATAGGTTGATTATACTATTCCCTCTACTTATGTGAATATTTGAAATCTGCCATAATACTAAGTTTAAAAAAAAAACAGTTCCAAAGTACATTAAAAAAAGGAAAAATCTTTGAAAACTTACCACCAAAAGGTGTGGGAAACTGAGCCATGGTTCTGCTACTTTCACCTTGCTAATGGACGCCTGTAATTGAAATGCAACATATAAGTTTATGAAAACTTCACTTCTAGGTACTTATAAACACACTAACAGGTTGTCTTTAATGACCTGAAGACTAACACTAGAGCTAGGGGATAACATTGCAAATGAAGGTTACCACTAAGGGTTCACTCGTTCATTCCTTCTCTGTACAGTTTCTTAGTCCCGGGTGCAGTGATGGGTACTAAAAAATGTGGATGAAAGCCTCTAGGGCAACAAGAAACTCTCAGTCTGGTGAGTGATCCTATATTATTATCCCACTCATTGCATTGTTGTATTTGTTATTTTTTAAATCTATCTTTCTCCTAACCATCACATATACTAGTCCATCTGCTTGATGGTTACAACAACTGCTCTTTTTCATTAACACTAGTACATGCAGTGCACTGTCTTACCTTCTTCTTTTTTTTTTTTTTGGTGACTCTTTGTGACCCCATGAACTGTTATCATCAGCAACAAACACTGGAAGTCATTTTTCCTGAAGCAGCAGGCCCACTTCATTTTTGAGAACACACACACACACACAGGGTGTTCTCAGTCCTGTCTGACTCTTTGCAACCTCATGGACTTTAGCCCACCAGGCTCCTCTGTGGAATATTCCAGTCAAGAATCCTGGAGTGGGTTGCCATTTCCTACTCCAGGGGATATTCCCAGCCCAGGGATCAAACCCACCATCTCCTGTGTCTCCTACGTTGGCAGGCAGATTCTTTATCACGGAGTTACCTGGGAACCCCAAGTACATGCTGTGAGGCATGGGGGGAAAAAAACTAAAATTAAAAAATCTCAACATGAACTAAACTATTAAAGAATTTCCATTTTTAGGACCTCCCTGATGGTACAGTGGATAGGAATCCACCTGCCAATGCAGGGGACACCGGTTAGATCTTGGCCTGGGAAGATTCCACGTGCCTTGGAGCAAATAAGCCTGGGCAACACAACTCCTGAGCCCTGGTGCCTAGATCCTGCGCTCTGAACCAAGAGCAGCCATCAGAGTGAGAGGCCTGAGGACCACAGTGAACAGCAGGTCCGCTCACCTCAACGAGAAGGCAGCCCCGCTCACTACAACTAGAGGAAAGCCTGCGCGGCAATGAAGACCCAGCACAGTCATAAGTAAGTAAGTAAATAAAGAGAACCTAATGGAACTTTTGTGAAGTGGTTAGCCTGGAAAACTAACCAGAGTGAAGCTGGGGGGGTGGGGTGTACTGTCCCAAACAATAAAAGCACTGGTAGACAGAAAAGACCACAGAAGGGCAACCAGTGGATTCGTTGTTTCAGTGTCAAAGCAGACCACAAGGAAACTGAATGTGGGAAATAAGCCTAATAGAATTTTGCCAGATAAGTCCAAAAAGCTTTTATTTTTGTACAAAAAAGCCAAGTGTAAGCATTTATCAAAAGGAAGTTGAAAGTCTTATATTTAAAAAAAAAATCTAACTGTGGTTTAAAAACACAAAAAAGGAGTGAGTGAAGGCAGAAGTTCAACCCATACAATGGGATTTCAGCAGCTAAGGTGAGCTATCTATAATCCCCCAACCCAAGACTGGTACTGTGAGCAGCGGACAAGCAAGCAAAGCCTCATCTGTATCTATAGCCACTCCCCAGCACTCATATTACCGCTTGAGATCGCAAATGACCATGGCCTTAGAGGTATGTTTGAGACAACTTGAACTTTCCATGTGTTCCGGATTGAAGTCAAGGCGGGGTATCCTGAGATTGCCATAAAAGACTGCTTGCATTCCCACACCCTGTCTTTGCGAAGCACGAGATTAGGAGTGAGCTGGACATAGCAAGCACACTTGGATGTCTCTGTCTCCCAGCATCCCCAGATGGGACCACCTAGTTGCAGGAGAACAAACTCAGGGCTCCCACTGAGTCTGCATTATGGTGAGCGGGATAATTATTTCATTATATATCACAATGTAATAATAAAAGAAGTAAGAATTATCCTGAAACTGTATTTCCCTCTGTGGAAAAACTGTCTTCCACGAAACTGGTTCCTGGTGCCAAAAAGGTTGGGGACTGCTGATCTACAATGAAAATACATAGGAATGGAGGCTTCTACATAAAGGAACCTAGAGATGGGTGATCTTCTCCCTGAGGAATCAGGGATGCAGGGCCATGGCCTCAGAGCAAGTGCAGAAAGCTCACCAGCTGATGCAATATTTCTGGGGAAGAGCTGTTCTTCACCAGAGAAGGCAGCCCCACACACACAAGTCTGTCCGCCCAACTTTATTAACACTCAGCATTTCTATTTCCTGTAGCCTTTTCTCCATAAATATACAATTGTTTCCTTCTTTTGCACACTTCACATTATAATACATACTTTCCCCAAGTTGGGCTTTCCCGGTAGCTCAGCTGGTAAAGAATCCTCTCCAATGCAGGAGACCCCAGTTCGATTCCTGGGTTGGGAAGTCCCACTAGAGAAGGGACAGGCTACCCACTCCAGTATTCTTGGGAGTCCCTGGTGGTTCAGCTGGTAAAGAATCCCCCTGCAATCAGGAGACCCGGGTTCAATCCGTGGGTTGGGAAGATCCCTGAAGAAGGGAATGGCTACCCACTCCAGTACTCTGGCCTGGAGAATTCCATTGCAAACAGTCGGACATGACTGAGCAACTTTCACTTCCCCAAGTTATTAAAAACCTTTCATAAACACATTGCTGGTTACTCTTATCTTTTTAGAGTGAAGCAAACATTCCTATATTTACATATAAAAAAATAGAAAAACACTCGGACTAAACATTGAGCAATCAAGAAATAGTAAGTAGTAGTTTGAAAAGTTTGACTAAATGTTAGGATTTTTAAGCCAGAAGCTAAAACATGTTTGAGAAAAGTCTTTAACCGTTCTTCATTTCAGCTTGAGAAAGGGAAGCTAATCACAGAAAGTTACAAAATAAATATGATTCTGAATGTCAATATTTACATTAAAATTCAAATTTTAATGTATTTAAAGTAGAAGACACCTCTGTAAATTTATATTTATAAAAGTGTTAGGTCATCCTTAAAACAGTATTTATTAAAATGTCATTTTGCACAAAAACTGTGCTAAAATACACTTGTTATTTGATTCAGTGTTTTGCTATCATGAAGGGAGATTATTCAGAAAATATTAAATGATTTCAAAAGACAAAATACAAAATATGTATAATTGGTCTCTAGCACACTAAAATATTTTTTTTTAAATGGCAAAAATTAATCATGAGGAATAAAATTTCTAAATTCAGTTACTGGCATAATTTAAAACTTTTAATTTTATATTAAATAAACTTTGTAAAATGTCTTTAAAAATAGGTATGTCATATAATTCTTCCTAACTTCCTGGAGGTTTGAAAATTTTGTAACACATTATAAAATTGAAGGGGGGAATAGGTAAATATAAAAACGAGTAATGAGATGAATTAATTCAAACATACACTCATTCACAGAACAAGAAATCCTCACAATTACACAATTCCAGTAATTAGCAGAATTCTAACAACCAAAACAGGACTTAGTTAAGGATTAGTGATCGAAAGACCAAAATGAGATTATGAACATACAGCATCTGTTTTTATACTTAATTAATGCCCATACTCTCACAAAATCTTGGAATCATCTTATATAAAGAAGCTACATGGTTGAGAGGACTTGGGAGCCTGGGGCAATACTGAACTATGCACAGAACAGATAACTGATGAGAATATGCTGTTCAGCACAGGGAACTCTACCTAATGCACTGTGTGAACCCAACGGGAATGAAGTCCAAACGGGAGGGGTATATGTGTGTGTGAGGCTGGTTTGTTTTGCTGTGCAGTAGCTCAACTAGTAAAGAATCTACCTGCAGTGCAGGAGACCTGGTTCTATTCCTGGGCTGGGAAGATCCCCTGGAGAAGGGATAGGCTACCCACTGCAGTTTTCTTGGGCTTGCCTAGTGGCTCAGATGATAAAGAATCTGCCCACATGCAGGAGACCTAAGTTCAATCCCTGGGTTGAGAAGATCCACTGGAGGAGGAAGTGGCGACCCACTCCACTGTTCTTGCCTGGAGAATCCCATGGACAGAGGAGCCTGGTGGGTGGGGTTGCAAAGAAGAGCCTGGTCCATGGGGTCGCAGAGTCGGACATGACGAAGCATAGCACAGCAAAGAAACTAACAGAACATCGTAAATCAACTACACTCCAATAAAAATTATTCTTTTTTTAAAACAAGAAGGAAAAGTCCCAACAACTAGACAAGCAAAGCCTACAGAAGAGGCTTGAAGAGGCCTACAAAGACTTGAACTATGCTGTGAACACACCACTGACCTATGTTGGTTGCCAGATTCCTAACCAGAGAATACTTGGTCTCAATACTTAAAGACATCATCTTAGAAGAGAAGGTATTTTATGTACAATGGAACATTTATAAGCAAATTATGCTTATATTCTCCCCATTATTCTTCTTGTTGTTGTTATTGTTGTTTAGCCACTAAGTTCAGTCCAAATTCTTTGAGACTCCACGGACTGTATCCCACCAGGCTCCTCTGTCCATGAAATTTTCCAGACAAGAATACTGGAGTGGGTTGTCATTCCCTCTTCCAGGGGATCTTCCCAAGTCAGGGATCACACTCTCATCTCCTGCATTGGCAGGTGGATTCTTTACCAAACACTGAGTCTTACCAAATCACTGCGCTTTACCAAACACTGAGCCAAAGAGTGATTCTTTACCAAACCAGAGGAGCCTTAAATTTACAGTATTCCAACAGTTCTAGATTGCAGAACTAGAAGGAATCAGAAGCCAGAGAAGTAAGAAAACAAGAGACCTATTCTTCCTCATATTTAAAATAACTTTATCGCTGGCCTGCATTTTCACAGGTATATTGTCTACATGCAGTTCACAGTGTCCTTTTCCAATATTCAGGCTAATTTATTTGAAATAGATTTTCATGGTACTAAGGCAATAAACTTTAAATTCATTTCTTATAAAAATTTATTTTTAAAATTTTGTTGTAAAGTTGCTCAAAAGGTTTAGTTTTCTGTTAAAGGACCCACAGGCTAGCAAGGTGCAGAAGAGAAATTTTAAATTTCTGGAAAAAAGGCATCAATGAAACATTGAGAAAGAAAGGAAAAGAAAACTGTCAAAATGTGAGACAAAATGAAAGCATAAGCAACAATAAAATACCTTGTAAAGTACAAAATATTTTCAGGAATACACAAAAGTACATAATATATCATGATATTATCTGGTATTTGAGAGTTGTGATGGTCTGGTTTCAGGCACTCATATTCAACCACTACCACCACCACCACTATCCCACCCCATTCCACTCCACTATTCTAGAATAAAAATGGAAAGGGATCACAATTAAAATTAAAACAAAAACTATTCCCTCCGTATCTCTTACTTTTGGAGGTCATTACATCTCTAAGAACTCAAAATTAGAAAACCCTAAAAAAAAAAATGAAACCTCTATTATTAAAAAAAAAAAATAAAAGTCTGCAATGAACGGAGAACAACTAGGAGAGTCTACACCCCTGCATTTTAAGCAAGTCTTACACAAAATTCCACTCCTGTGAAAAACAAGCAGGAGATGAACAAAAGGCAGAAAGTTGCCCTGTAAGATTACACATAAAGGCAGGACATACACAAAGGTCTTTTGAAATACAGAGAAAAGGTACCGAAAGCCACACAGTACATGGACAAAGGAACTGACAAATCCCAAACATACAGCTAACCTGATCAATGCCGAATTGTCATGTCTGAAGTCATGGGCCTCAAATGCAGCTTCTAAATGTGCCACTGTTTGAAGTTGAACAAGATGGCCTGTAAGGGATGTGCAGCTTGCTCACGAGTAATATTTTAAAACTGCATGAAGGGTGAAGAACCCAATAAAAGAGAGAACTGAGTTCAAAGAGACAATGTCAATGTTCTGTCTGAAAAGCTGGAGTGAATATTCAAGCTGTCCTCTCAAAAGAGAACAGGCCTGCCTCCCAGATTCCCGTTGCTGGGGAAGGGGTGGCGGCAGGGGACCGAGGTGAGGAGGGGACGGGTCAGGAGCGACCCGTGGCCAGCAGGCACCGTCAGGCCCAGCTGTCTGCACACTTCTGGGCAACACACACTGGCATTTCAGACGATGCGTCCACTCACCCCGCTTACGTTCCACAAAGAGAAATGCCCAAGGAAGCTTGCCTACGGAGCTCATGGAGCAGGTTTTAACCTTACTTCTCCTAAATCACCCTTATTTTAATATTTGCAATAGGAGAGGATTCAGCAGGGAGCAATCAAAAGAATAGCTGCAAAGTTGAAAACTGAGGGACAGAAAACAAAAAGACAGAATAAAGGCATTCTTGTTTTAAGACAGAAATGGAAATTAACCAGCTCCTCTTTGAAGCCTACTGGCACCTCCAGACCACCAACCAGCTGCCAAGTCACATCTGAGAAGTAAGTCATTAACTTACAGCTTGTCTAATGTTTCTAAGAAATCAGATGCTAGAACACTAAGCTGCAGATAGGATAATCATCCATAAAGCTTCAATAAGTGAGGGACTTTATTTCTTCCAGAATGTCCCATTTTCAAGAGGGTTATTAAGAATAAAACAGCTATCACTGAAAAAAACAAACCAAAAATCAGTATCATTGAAAGGCACTAAAAGCTGAAAAATTCCTGGAAGAAAGCAGATTACCCCAAATCAAACATCAATAATCTTAAGAATCAATGAGTGGATGTGTATACATATAGCTGATTCACACTATTGTACAGCAGATACAAACAAAACACTGCTATATATGCCAACTAAAAAAATAATTTAAAACAACATAAAATTAAAATCTATACTAAGATACCATCAAAAAAAAATCAATGAGTGGGAGGGGGCATTTCAGAATAAATTTTATTTTAAATATAAATCTTCTGAAATTTCAAGATTATCAGTCAAATAATAAGATTATATAAATTTAACCTATTATCAACTCACTTTCCAGTTTCTTCCCAAATAAAACTAAGTGACAAAAAAATTGAAAATTTCACAGGTAATTGTAAACACTTATCATGTGGGGGAAAAAAAAGTAACGACCTTGGTAATGGGAGAGCATAATGCTGTCCTCTGTGTCATGTGGATAAATACAGTCACTAAAAAGAGATGAGCTAAAGCTCTTCTTCCAAATAAAAACTGAATTCTCAACACAATGTAAAGCACAAGCACATTTAAAAGAAAATATTAATAAACATTCCATATTAAAATAACCTTCCATATTAAAAAAACCTTCCATATTAAAATAACCTTCCATATTGTATCACCAGAAATGACATCACCCTGTCTTAAATCAACACACTGTACTGGCTGGCTACTCTCACATTTACCATTAAGGTCATTAATCTATAAACCTCTAAACACAAGCAGCAACCAAGAAGGGTCTTATCAGTTCTGCTTCGGGAGCAGTGCTCAAAGCCAGGCAGAGAAAAGTCTTAGAGGAAGTCTCAGTTTTGGAAAAGAAGTCAAGAAGCTACCCAGAAAGCACCAACAATGCAAAACAGTGCTGTAACAGTGAAAAGAGCAAGAAAGCAGGAAGGCCTCCTGCCAGATTCTTAAGCCTCATTCCACGAAAATAGTGCAACAGCTGCAATCGGATAAATTAAATATGAGTTTATAGAGCGCAGTAAAAGAAGAAATGAAACATACGCATGCTGCACAAAAAACAACCATGTGCTAGTATTGATAAACTGCTCTACATTTGAATATACTCATCAAAATGAAATCTGCCTACATGGAAGCCTTGAGAGGGCTTTCTTGGTGGCTCAGTGATAAAGAACCTTCCTGTCAATGCAGCAAACTTGGGTTCAATCCCTGGGTCGAGAAGATCCCCTGGAAAAGGAAATGGCAACCCACTCCAGTGTTCTTGCCTGGGAAACCCCATGGACAGAGGAGCCTGGCGGGCTGCAGTCCCTGGGGTCGCAGAGTCGGACATGACTTAGCCACTGAGCACAAGCACAAAGCTTTAATACTGAGTACACGATGAGAAGCCAGTGAGCATTCCACATCTTTGACATCATCACAGACGAGTGCAGACAATTAGACCAACTAACTGTCCTGATGCCAGCAAGCGGAAACCTCAAGGGAGATTTGTGTTAATCCCGTATTAGTCTGTGCCAAGGACTGGTAAGTGTTTACCCAATCAGGAGATAAAGGAAATCTATAGGGCTACCTGTTAATAATCTCATCCATGCATAGATGCAGGTTGTCTCCTGCTACAGCTGAACATTAATTTACCAACAGGTAAAGAACAGCCATGAAATTAAAAGATGCTCGTTCCTTGGAAGAAAAGCTATGACCAACCTAGACAGCATATTAAAAAGCAGAGACATTACTTTGCGGACAAAGGTCCGTCTAGTCAAAGCTATGGTTTTGTATGAATGTCTGTCTAGTCAAAGCTATTCAGGTATGGATGTGACAGTTGGACCATAAAGAAAGCTGAGCACCGAAGAATTGATGCGTTTGAACTGTGATGTTGGAAGACTCTTGAGAGTCCCTTGGACTGCAAGATCAAACCAATCAATCCTAAAGGAAATCAGTCCTGAATATTCGTTGGAAGGAGTGATGCTAAAGCTGAAGCTCCAATACTCTGGCCACCTGATGGGAAGAACTGACTCCTTGGAAAAGACCCTGATGCTGGGAAAGACTGAAGGCAGGAGGAGAAGGGGACAACAGAGGATGAGATGGTTGGATGGCATCACTGACTCGATGGACATGAGTTTGAGCAAGTTCCAGGAATTGGTGATGGACAGGGAAGCCTGACATGCTGCAGTCCATGGGGTCACAAAGAGTCAGAAACAATGAGTGACTGAACTGAACTGAACTGAAAGAATGAGTGATGTCCAAAGGAAAAGCCTTACTGCAACATCAATGAAAAGTGACTGAGTGTCATGAATGAAAGTAAAGGACAATACAGTCATTAACAAAAGCCAACTGTGCCCTGGTAGGTGACCTAAAGGACGTCTATGCAGGACAAGATTTATGACACAAGGAACTTTTAGGGCTAAAAAACTATTCAGTGACATTAGCACACTCAGCAGACTGCAGCCAGCAGAAAACCAGAGTGTTTCAGGAGACAACAGATACATGATTCAAATCTTTAATTTCGCTTCACTTGACTGAATTACACTGAAATATATTTAAGCCTGAGAAAAAAAGACAAAAGCTGAAAAGAATCTTGGTCATCATTTACTAAGGATTTCACTCAATTTAAATGGAGGTGGCTAGCTGAACCATTAAAGTACAGAAAAGAAACTTGGAAGTTTCTATTAAAAATCACAAATATACTGTGCTCTGGAATAAAACTGAAAAAGAAAACTCCAAGTTTTCTCAATTTCATACTTTCTTTAAAAAGGTTCAACTTCGCATAATATGAAAAACCTTAGAGAAGCCACTTTTATTCTGAAAATGCAAATTCCAGAATTACAATTTTATCCAGAATTACAATTTAAGTTTATCCAGAATTACAGTTTAAGCATGTTTCCACATGTAAAGTTGACTGCATTTGATTTAAATGTTGTGGAATCCAGTAGAGCTATTTATAATTCCAAATAACATTCAAAAGATTTTGAAAAGATAACTATTTTTACTGAAGGGAAGAAAAGTTAATTTATTCAATATGCATTCATCTGTGTGGACATTATTAAACTAACCCTTTTATTTCCTCTCTGACAAAGCTTTTCTTAACTTCCTTTACACCCCAACCTTTAAAATGGACCTTACAAAGTTTTTGTCAAATGGAAATTTTACTTGAGAATTTGAGTCGAATTAATTAAGATCAATCCAGCGTGGAAAGTTCACCACAAAAGAATGATGTAAAACCTCAAAATAAGTAAGTTTATTATTGCAGATTTCCAGTATTATTAACTGTGACAACTAGAGCCCCCTCTCCCACTGCTGGTGGGTGGACGAACTGTTATATCTCCTTTGGAAAGCAATGTGGCAATAATGTTCCAAGTGTGAAAAAATGTTCTTTACCCATGTAAACAATAATTCAACTCCTGGGAATGTGCCCTAAGAAAATAATTAAAATGCAAAGATATACATCCAAAGCTGTTTACTGTAACCACTTGTGGTCCAGTGGTTAAAAATCTGCCTGCCAGTGCAGGGAACATGGGTTTAATCCCTGGTCTGGGAAGATCCCTCACTCCATGGAGCAACTAAGCCCAAGTGCCACAGCTACTG
This sequence comes from Muntiacus reevesi, assembly GCF_963930625.1. Lineage (NCBI taxonomy): Eukaryota > Metazoa > Chordata > Mammalia > Artiodactyla > Cervidae > Muntiacus > Muntiacus reevesi. The sequence continues at coordinate 50,552,388 of NC_089269.1, read as the reverse complement.
GGCCTGAGCTCTGCAACAAGAGAAGCCACCACAACAAGAAGAGAGTATCCCGGCTTGCCACAACTAGAGAAAGCCTGCATCAGCAACAAACAGCTAGGGCAGCCAGAAACAGGGAAATAAAATTTTCGATAAACTGAAAATTGTCTTTTATGTTCAGAACATCTGAACATTAATACTTCCTCCCTTCTGTGGTTATATTTCAATAGGTGAGATCCAGGAATTTGACTGAAAAATGTTATTCTGCTGTGTATAGAAAAATAGAGTTGTATATAGATAGATAAATGGTCACACCATCTATCTGGAATTCTAATAAAACTGCTAACATTTAAATCTCCCTCCTCCTTGCCACCTGAGTATGTTGCTGCAGTGGGATTCATGGCCCTTACAACAGCACTGGCAGCAACAAGGCCAGGAGTGATTCTCAAAGAGAGGCAGACTTTACTGACTGTCAGAGTAGGTTAGCAAGAATTAACCGAGCCGTCACAGGCACAGTCCAGTTCAGAAAAGGATCAACCGCTTCAGGTCTTCAAATGGCAAGCATCCAGCTCTGGTACATACTGGCCGTGGACCTTGTGGAAGTTATTTAGACTATTTCTAACCTTTAGAGTCTTTATCTATAAAATAAAGATAATAACAGTACCTAGTTTATTGATTAAAAAAAAAAACTCATCATGACAAAGACTCTCTCCCTGTTCAAACTTTAATCAGGCTCCTCTGACCCCCCTCTGAGCCCCCTTCTGGATGAGGGCTCAGCCTTGGCCCTGTCCTGTCCTCCCTCCCTAGCCCAGTTTTAACAAGAATCCTCTAGTCAGTTTAACAGGGCATCCCTACCCCTGATAGCTGATTACATCTGATAACTGATCAAGTCCCTGAACTCCAACTTTTGATGTACCAGTCCTGGGCTTGCCTTTTGCAACATTCCCCTTAGGTCAATACAGCAAGAATCCCCCTATCCATGAATGTCTCCTTTTAATATATTTCCATCCACTGACCCCTGCTTCATCCTGCCCCTTAGCTACAGATCCCCACTCATCTTTCTTGTACTCAGAATTGAGTTGCAACTCTCTCCTCTGTTGCAATAGTCTTCAATAAAGTCTTCCTTACAATTTTAACAAGTGCCAGAATAAGCTTTTGTTTAACAAGGGGAAATCAGTGTGAATGTCAATAAAATATTTGGAACGTTAACTTACACACTTTTGTTCAGTCATGATTATCACCCAGTAAATATAAAAGACTAACTTAATGTGTAAACGCTAAACTGTTCAGCTTAAATCAAATAATGGCTACTTATTACACAATGGTTTTTACTTTTTTTGGCTGTGCTGTGTGGCATAAGGAATCTTAGTTCTCCAACCAGGGATTGAACCTGTGCCCCCTGCAATGGAAGTGCAGAGTCTTAACCACTGGACCTCCAGAGAAGTCCCACAAAACTGTTATTGTGATGAACATAAAGATCCACAGAGAGCAACATCTAGGTGCTGCCTCAGAGAGCTCAAATTTAGAATAGGAACAGAGAATCTCTCTGAGCGTGCTTCATATAACAGTGGACAACAGGTCAGGGTACAAACTCAGCAGAGAAGAGAAACTGATGAACTGAGTGTCGTGAAAGCTGCAGAGTCACTAGCAAGGCGGAAGAGGAGCACCCAGGAGGAAGGAAGCCACCCTAAAGGCAAAGGTGTGAAGGTGGAGCTGAGACTATAGACTATGCCCCACCGGCAACACCTGGGCAAGGGAGCTCATGAAAGATCTAGCAGGAGCAGGCCAGGATCAGACTTACCTTTTCAAATGTACTTTTTCTGGTTTGTACCCCTCTGGCAACTAAGAAGCGGGATTGGGGAAATGGCAGTTAGAATCCAAATAAATGCATACTATGGAGTTGGCAAGAAAATGTAGACACTGTCCATTAACAAGAACAAAACTGACAAAGAAAAAATACTGGGCACAGACACAGTTTGTAGAAATACACCAAGGGAAAAAAGATCCAAAATTAATATGTCAACATTAGGCAACCTTAAGGATTTTATTTATGGTACAACTATTACAGACTGGTAACTACTAACTACTGAACTCTTCTTACAAAAGAACTGAATTTATCCCCTGCAGAACTCTACGCACACTCCCTCTGTCTTCCCTTCTTGACCTGGCTAATTCTTCTTGCTATTCTAAACTCAGGCCACACGTCCTGTTTGAAAGTTAGAATGGCTTAAGTGGACTTCCTCTATTGTTCTTCTTGCATGCTCTAAGCTTAGAACTAAATCCACTGTAAACTGTCTGTTTAGTGTGTGTTCCTCAGATAAGACTTTGGTCCCTTGAAAAGAAGAGCTTGTTTCTGCATTTCTAGTCCTGTTACAAGGTCCTAGCCATGTAATGACACACAATGGATACTGAATGAATGGGTCTGAAAACAAATGAATGAAGGCTGAGAGCTCCATGGGGTCACTCTTCCACCTTCAGCGGTCACCTGCATAAATTGAGAACTAAGCAAGGAGTCTCCCTGGAGTCAGATTCCGGATACACTGTATAATCCTGCAACTCTTAGGAATCAAACTAATTGCAACTCTCCGAAGTGCAAAAAGAAGGCTGAGTGCTGAAGAATTGATGTTTTTTAACTGTGGTGTTGGAGAAGACTCTTGAGAGTCCCTTGGACTGCAACGAGATCAAACCAGTCAACCCTAAAGGACGTAAGTCCTGAATATTCAGTGGAAGTACTGACGCTGAAGCCGAAGCTCCAATACTTTGGCCACCTGATGGGAAGAACTGACTCCTTGGAAAAGACCCTGATACTAGGAAAGATTGAGGGCAACAGAAGGGGGTAGCAGAGAATGAGATGGTTGGATGGCATCATCAGCTTAATGGACATGAGTTTGGACAAACTCCAGGAGAAAGCAAAGGACAAGCAAAGCCAGGTGTGCTGCAGTCCACAGGGTCGCCAAGAGGCAGACATGACAGTGACTGAACAAGAACAATAGAGCAAAAACCAAATATTGATTTCAAAAGTTCCAAGGAATACAAAATATTCCAAGAAAGACCACAGAAATGAACTTGCTCCCTAAATTTCACAGTACTACATTAGTCACTCTAATTTTCAAATCAACTATCTGAAGTTAAAACAGAATTACATAAAACATATTCCTACTAATGACACTGACACTTAAACATATGCCTTCTCAAGAAAAAAATAATGCTATGAATGCAAACACTGTTGATTTCTTATTTTTTTTTAACTTAATATTTTAACAGAGGTGAAGCAGCTTCTTCTTATTTACTAAAAAAAAACAAACAACCATGCTCTAGAAACTTGCTGTTTTGGAAGCAACCATCAAAAATGCTCCTGAGGTTTCTCTTTATCTGCTCAGAGCACAAGTTTCTCTTAGAAAGTCTTCATTGATTCGGCCCCAAAATCAAATAAATTCAGCTTAACATCAGAGGCTTCCTCTGCTTATTTTATTTACTCAGTACCAAAGTACATTGTCACTGCTTTTTAAGGACCTTTTCAAAGCTAGGCGGTTGTCACAGGATACAGACAATTCAAGTTGTAGGATACAATGAGGGTCGCTGACAACCGCCCTGTCTATACACTTATGCCTCCTGAGCAACTCCTCTCACTTGTTCTCAAAAGTTATTTCATTTCCAAATGAAATTAAAAGACGCTTGCTCCTTGGAAGAAAAGTTATGACCAACCTAGCATATTAAAAATCAGAGACATTACTTTGCCAACAAAGGTCTGTCTAGTCAAAGCTATGATTTTTCCAGTAGTCATGTGTGGATGTGAGGGTTGGACTATAAAGAAAGCTGAGCACCAAAGAATTGATGCTTTTGAACTGTGGTGTTGGAGAAGACTCCTGAGAGTCCCTTGGACTGCAAGGAGATCCAACCAGTCCATCCTAAAGGAAATCAGTCCTGAATATTCGTTGGAAAGACTGATGGTGAAGCCAAAACTCTGGTAACCTGATGTGAAGAACTGACTCATTGGAAAAGACCCTGATGCTGGGAAAGATTGAAGGCGGGAGAAGGGGACAACAGAGGATGAGATGGTTGGATGGCATCACTGACTCAATGAACATGAGTTTGAGTAAACTCCGGGAGTTGGTGATGGACAGGGAGGCCTGGTGTGCTGCAGTCCATGGGGTTGCTAAGAGTCAGACAGGACTGAGGGACTGAACTGAACTGAAACATAACAGAAACTAACCCTTTGAGTAGGTCAACATAATAATGTAACAAAGGGGACCACCCTGTGGGAAAGAGAAACCTCTGGGTTTCCTGAAGATTCACTACCTCAAATCCTCAGACCCTCAAGTTTTGTAAATTAGAAACATCAAAACCTAAACATACCACGGCTCATCTCCTAAAAGCTCACATCTACAGAAGCACTGAGGTGAGGCTGAGGAATCCTTTAAGTAGTACCAAAGTTTGAATTCTTCAACCTAAACTACATACAAGGTTGGACAACCATTGTTGGGACTCAAAGCAAATGAATCTTCTGTGAAATGCACATGAAAGTGAAAACTGAAAGTCAGCTATCAGGGAAGCACATGAAGTTGGTCCAAACTTTTCTCAAGAATACAATCCAAACCAGAGAAGGAAACGATTTCATCCGTAAGCACACAGTAAGTCCAGAAAAACTGAGCAGTCTAGTGACATGGCCCTTGTCACAGGTCTGCTCTGTTATGCTTGCCACCTAATGCAAAGGACTGACTTTCTGAGACAGCACTAAGCTGCCCTGAAGTGGTTAGCCCAGTAGATCACCCACTCTGAAGTGCAAGACATAAAATAGAAGGTGGTGGCAGGGGAGAAGACAAACATCGCACTCCAGACAGCCAGGCAGGCATGCTGATTGAGGCTCCCCAGTCCCAGACAGTGAGACTGGCGTGGTAAACAGTAACTGCCCTGGAAGGGGCGAGGCCAGAGGACAGGAGGTGAGCACTCAGTGCAGCTCAACTGCCTGGCCATTAACCCAGCCAGCTCTCCACACTCATCACTGTGCACTAAAGACAAGACACAAGATGGCTTTTATAGCATCCCCAGCTGCTAAGAATGTTAAGAAAACCAGTTTCAAAACACGCAGCAGAACCTGTATACAAGGAAAAGAGAAAAAGCAATATGTGCAACCAGTGTCAAAAACACAAATCAAGAAAAATGAGATGTTCATAATAACACCTCACTTTTATATACTTCCAATCTGTGAAGCAACTCAAATATTTTTGCAAATTAAACAAAAAAAATCTAATTATAGGACTTCTAACAACATCCCTGTGAAACAGGTGGAATGCAAATATAATTACTTCTGTTTAGCTACCGAAGACAAGTAGACACATATTTAATCACACGCAAGTCAGACTCCTGATCGACTCAGTCCAGGAATTTCAGCATCCCATACAGCCAAGTTACCAGTAACTCAAGGGATCTTAATAAAGTAAAATATAAAAGTGAACCCCATGGTTTTCTATGCTTAAGAACTAAACTCTAAGAATTAGCAATTAAGTCAAAATTGGTTTTAGTTTTAGAAGGAAAACAGTTCAAGAATTCTATTTAATCTGTTGAATCCACTTTTTAAAATTTTCTTTGAATCTACTTTCTTAGGAGTCAAGAAACCATTACGATAATGATTACTACAGCCGTTTAAATTCAGAAATCATAGAGAAAGTGAGAACTCGGTTTCTCACACTCACCACTATAAACCTAACAGTTTTACGCCTCCTTAAAAGGACAAAAGGCATTCAGTTTAAAGTGCAAGGTCAAAGTATACAAAAAGACACGCTGGCCTGGGAAACCAATAGGTTTAACAACAAAAGATGAAGCAACCAATACTTGCAGATCTCAGGGTACTTAAAAGAATATTTTATTTTGACCCAGGAAAGGAATTAAATTATCCCACTGATGGCTAGGAAAAGAGATCACCTTTAAGTGTTTCATTTGCACTTTTTAAAAAGCTGTTATTATGAGGTGCTTTTAAAACCTAGTATATTATTACAGTATTAAGGGGCACTTCCTAAATATATCCAATATAGCTAACTCCTCTCCAAGCCAACTCCTGGTGAAATAATTCTTTCTTCCCTTCAATACTGTTTAGATAAGGCACAGACAAGGCAGTACAGGATAACTAAACCTGAACTTGCTACAGGAATTTCCAAACAGATAAGAATTTAAGAACTTTGCACCTACCTATTTCAAAGACAAGAGAAACTTTAAGCAAGTATCCAGTGAAAATATGAGCTCCTTTCTCACAAGGTAAGTTCTTCAATGCAGAGTCTGTCTCCTTATAAATTCTGTTCAGCCCTGAGAGACCACGCCAGTGCCAAGAAGGAGAATGGCTTCCACGGTTACGATCAAAAGCAATTCACTTAAATGAAATGATATGATGTCTAGAATCTGTTTCAAAATAATCTAGAGTTGGGCTGGCGGGAAAGATGAAACAACACGGACCAAGAATTAACACTTACTGAAGCCTGATAATAGGGGTTTACCACTACCCCCACTTCTTTAGTGGCTGGAATTTTTCACAATAAAAGGTCCAACAAAGAAACACAAGAAAGCGAGCTTTAGAAAGCAAATGCCTCTCAGCTAGCCTACCTGTGTAAGACCAGCTTACAGAGATGCATAACTGAGAACTGAAAAGGAATATGTCAAAAACTATTTAAATTATTTGTAGTTATAAAACAATTAGGATGACCTATGGTTTTTCTGTTACTCACACAGGTGTGAAAGGATGAATTAAGAAATTACCTGTTTCTATATTGCTATGTTTTCTCCTTTATGTCACTGCAGTTAAGCCTGATTAAAAAGAATGACTAATTTTTTTTCTTCATTCTGACAAAAGATATTCTAAAATGAAGGAAATTGAGATACCCTGGGGAAACTGTTTCTACCCCCAATCTAGACTTTTAATAAAGCTTAGCAAACTTTAAACTATCCTTTACATCAGTTTCTAAGAGTTAAGCTTCAACTAAACTAAGCTGATTTTTAATATATTACTTTAATCTTAATAAATATTCTCATAAATCTTGTTAGCACATATTTGGAAATTTTCATTCTTTTAAATTCTGCTCAAAATTGCAACACAAAAGAGACCAAAGGCCTGATGTCTTTTATTCAACAGAATCAGTACTCTAGGATGAGTGCCATCAATTCCACTTTCACCTCCAGAGTTGATTTCAGACACTTGACAACCAAGATTAATGTCTGACCTGTGAGTTGACCGTAATAATGGACACTTTTTATTTTTTTTAAGGAGATAAATGTTAGATAAGTAATCACATGGAAACTCAAAGTTATCACGGAATCCCCTTTCTTTAAGAAGTTAACAGCACTCTTTTCATACCCAATTTACCAGGATACCTTAATAGAACTGGGAAAATTAAACTCTAGGATGAGTAACCCAAGAATCACTTGCAGGGCCCACATTCCTCTCCAGCAGGTGTCACATGGAGCTTCATTCTCCTGCTCTTCCCTCTTTGCTCCTTTGGATCTGGAAGTCTGACTTAGAGGCATCTGCTTCAACAGCAAACATTCAGATTATTTAAACTGCCCCTCTCCACACATTCCTAACTTATCTGGTGGAGCAGGCATTTAAAAACTAAGCAGCTGTGAAAATTAAAACGAAAACTTCACAAAAATTCAAAAACTGGCCACTGACCTCCCTGAGGCTACACTTGGTATTTCAAAATACTTGCAAATTACATCAAGCACAGGAAGTTTGGAATCATGTCATCTATATGGTAACTTTAACAGCCCTCATCAGATTCCTTTGTAAAATGGACACAAACAGTATCTTTTAGTTAACATATACGGAATTCGGTCCACACATTTCAACAGACAAACCCATCCTCAGATCTATACTGAGACAGCAAATATTTCATGCATGTACCTCAGCAGGGTGGACCACCAGCACTGTGAAGGGCCGGATGACTCAGGACTCAGCCATGTTTCCAAAGCTTAGACTGAAGATGATTAATGATACTGAAGAACAAGGCATGGTGAACTTTTACAACGGGTTGCTTACAAAAGCTCAGCTGCTAACTAAGTGCTTTGACCTTAGATAAAGAGGGTACTCAACACAGAGGTTCAATCAGGGGCTACATTCTGGAATGACTCACATTAAACTTATCTAGTACATTACAAAAAGATAACAGGACAAAAATCAACTTATTAGCAAGTTTTGACTTTTCAAAAGATTGTGAAAACTCCAAGCTATGAAAAAGTGATTTCATAGTAAATGAAAAAAAAGAAAAGATTAAAAAAGAAAATAAGTCTGATGCTCCAGGAACTGATAATCTGATCTTTGAACCACCTCCCCACCAAATTTTTCAGGGCTTTGGTCTACTTTTCACCATTCTGCTCATTTCCTTGCTTGCTTCATGTGAGTGAGAAAAGGAACAAGATGAAACTTTATTGTGTGAATAGTTCATACGGAGGAAAGCACAACAGGGAAAGCTAAAATTAATTTTATAAGACTCCTTTACTAAAAAAAAAAGTCTCCTTTATTTCGTCTATGACCCTTCCAATTGTTAATTCATGACACTATGCGTTAAATAAGAGATACTGCAAAAACTAGAATAAGCAATCACAATATGACTATAAATATGGACAATGTTCAAACACCACATGGAGAAAGAAAGGAGGAAAAGGCAACACAGTGCAATATACAATAAACACTATCGGTCGTGGTCCTGAGCTGCCAGATAGAAGACAGTCCTTTCCTCAGTTGTATTTAATGTAAATTTTGTATAATGGACATGTAGGTGATTAAAAAGCAATTTCTTTAAGGTAAAAATGACCCCTGAAGAATCATTTTTCATATAATAAATAACAAGCATAGTTTATGGGAGATTCTCTCTATAAAACTGTTTCAAGCAGCTGCAAAGGGCACTAAAGATAATGAAAAGTATAGCTTTCCTATTATTGTTAGAAGTCATTGTCCACTGATCCAACAAATGTTTTATTGAGCAGTTATCATGTATTAATTCCAGGGTCTGCTGAGATCCCAAAATTGGTAATTAAGATAGTTAATTCACACTATCAAGGTACTTGAAAATACAGGTTCCAAACCTTCCTGACCCACCTCCAAATAAATACCCTTCCAAAAAAAAAAAACCCTAGGAGACTTCCTTATAAAGTCACTACATCCAAAAATACACTGCAACAGACAGGGTGATGATAAAAATACGTGCTGTCCTTCCCTGGCCGAATCCTTCCCTACCTGCTCATCCCTGGAGGGCATCACACTTCTTGGACCCTGAGGCCACGTTTGACCACATGACTTGCATTGGCCAACGAACTATGAGTTCCGCTCAATTCACTTCAGCGGCTCAGTCTTGTCCAACTCTGTGCAACACCCTGCGCTGCAGCAAGCCGAGGGCATTAACATGAGAAATGAACTTCTGTTGTTGGAAACTCTGGGGATTGTTACGACAACATAATTTAGTCACAGCTGACTAATTCATACACTCCTGACTAAACTCAGATACATTAAAGACAGACATACCAATGGGCAGGAGGAAGAAATAAGTAACCTATAGTTTCCAACTTAATCTTGCAAAAAGTAGATAAAATTTGGCCTCCAACCAGGTAATAACCACTGTATAGCTTGTTTTGTTTTGATTTGTTTTCTTCCAAAAGCCTGGAAAGGCCAAGCTGCTGTACTTCAAGCACTAGCAGGGACTTGCCTGGTGGTCCAGTGGTTAAGAGGTCATACTTCCAATGCAGGTGGCAAGGGTTCGATCCCTGGTAAGGGAACTAAGATCCCAAATGCCACGTGATGTGGTCAAGAAAAAAAAAAGCATTTGCAGTTGTCCTCTCATTCAACACTTTAGAGATGTATGAAATTCCCTTCCTTGAAGAAAACCCCCCAAATATGATACAATGAAAATATTCCACAGGACACAGAGAACAAGAAATGTCCAGAAGAATGAAATTATCGCTTTTCTTTGAAACAAATTAAATGTAAGAATCATTGCTGTACACCTGGAACTGACATAACCTTATACATATCAGGTCAATTCCATCTTGATTTAAGGAAAAGTAACTCAAAACATGGTCCACTGGAGAAGGCAATGGCAAACCACCTCAGTATTCTTTGAGAACCCCGTGAACAGTATGGAAAGGCGAAAAGATCGGACACCGAAAGATGAACTCCCCAGGTTGGTAGATGCCCAAAATGCTACTGGAGAAGAGTGCAGAAATAAGTCCAGAAAGAATGAAGAGATGGAACCAAAGCTAACAAAACAACCAGTTGTGGATGTGACTGGTGAGGGAAGTAAAGTCCGATGCTGTAAAGAACAATACTGCATAGGAACCTGGAATGGTAAGTCCATGAATGAAGGTAAATTGGATGTGGTCAAACAGGAAATGGCAAGAGTGAACATCAACATTTTAGGAATCAGTGAACTAAAAAGGACTGGAATAGACAAATTTAATTCAGATGACCACTACATCTACTACTGTGGGCAAGAATCCGTTAGAAGAAATGGTGTAGCCCTTATGGTCAACAAATAAGTCAGAAATGCAGTACTTGGGTGCAATCTCAAAAACAACAGAATGATCTCCATTTGTTTCCAAGGCAAATCATTCACTATCACAGTAATCCAAGTCTAAGCCCCGACCAGTAAATGCTGAAAAAGCTGAAGTTGAACAGTTCTATGAAGACTTACAAGACCTTCTGGAACTAATACCCCAAAAATATGTCCTTTTCATTATAGGGGACTGGAATGCAAAAGTAGGAAGTCAAGAGATACCTGGAGTAACAAGCAAATTGGGCCCTGGATTACAGAATGAAGCGCAGGGTGAAGGCTAACAGTTTTGCCAAGAGAACGCACTGGTCATAGCAAACACCCTCTTCCAACAACACAAGAGAAAACTCTACACATGGCCATCATCAGACAGTCAATACCGAAATCAGACTGATTATATTTTTTGCAATGAAAGATGGAGAAGCTCTATACACAGCAAAACAAAACTGGGAGCTGACTGTGGCTCAGATCATGAACTCCTTTTTGCCCAATTCAGACTTAAGTTGAAGAAAGTAGGGAAACCCACTAGACCATTCAGGTAGGACCTAAATCAAGTCCTTTACGATTATACAGTGGAAGTGACAAATAGATTCAAGGGATTAGATCTGATAGACAGAGTGCCTGAAGAACTATGGATGAAGGTTTGTGACATTGTACAGGAGGCAGTGATTAAGACCATCCCCAAGAAAAAGAAATGCAAAAAGGCAAAATGGTCATCTGAGGAGGCCTTACAAATAGCTGTGGAAAAAGAGACGCAAAAGGTAAAGGAGCTAAGGAGACATAACCATTTGAATGCAGACTTCCAAAGAAGAGCAAGGAGAGATAAGAAAGCCTTCCTCAGTGATCAGTGCAAAGAAATAGAGGTAAACAATAGGAAGGCAAAGACTAGAGATCTTTTCAAGAAAATCAAAGATACCAAGGGAACATTCCATGCAAAGATGGGCACAATAAGGCACAGAAATGGTATGGACCTAACAGAAGCAGAAGACATTAAGAAGAGGTGGCAAGAACACACAGAAGAACTCTACAAAAAAGATCTTCATGACCCAGATAACCACAGTGATGTGATCACTCAGCCAGAGCCAGACATCCTGGAAAGCAAAGTCAAAGAGGTCTTAGGAAGCATTCTGCCATTAGGGTGGTGTCATCTGCATATCTGAGGTTGATATTTCTCCCAGCAATCTTGATTCCAGCGTGGGCTTGATCCAGTCTAGCATTTCTCCTGATGTACTCTGCATATAAGTTAAATAAGCAGGGTGACAAAAAACAGCCTTGACGTACTCCTTTCCTGATTTGGAACCAGTCTGTTGTTCCATGTTCAGTTCTTTACATATATATATATATACAGGTTGTGCCAAGTCTTAGTTGTGGCATGCAAACTCTTACTTGCAGCACGTGGGATCTAGTTCCCTGACCAGGAATCAAACCCATGCCCCCCTGCATTTGGAGCATGGAGTCTTAGCCACTGGACCACCAGGGAAGTCCCATAACTGTTGCTTTTTGACATGATATAAATTTCTCAGGAGGCAGGTCAGGTGGTCTGGTATTCCCATCTCTTAAAAAGAATTTTCACAGTTTGCTTTGATCCACACAGTCAAAGCCTTTGGCAAAATCTGTAAAACAGAAGATGTTTTTCTGGAGCTCTCTTGATTTTTCAATGATCCAATATATATTGGCAATTTGATCTCTGTTTCCCCTGCCTTTTCTAAATCCAGCTTGAACATCTGGAAGTTCATGGTTCATGTACTGTTGAAGCCTGGCATGGATAATTTTGAGCCTAACTTTGCTAGCGTGTGAGATGAGTGCAATCGTGTGGTACGCTGAGCATTCTTTGGCATTGCCTTTCTTTGGGACTGGAATGAAAACTGATCTTTTCCCATTCTGTGGCCACTCCTGGGTTTTCCAAATTCGTTGGCATATTGAGTACAGAACTTTCACAGCATCATCTTTGAGGATTTGAAATAGCTCAATTGGAATTCCATCACCTCCACTAGCTTTGTTCGTAAGGATGCTTCCTAAGGCCCATTTGACTTCGCATTCCAGGAGGTATGGCTCTAGGTGAGTGGTCACACCATTGTGATTATCTGGGTCTTGAAGATCTTTTTTGTACAGTTCTTCTGTGTATTCTTGCCACCTTGTCTTAATATTTTCTGCTTCTGTTAGGTCCACAACGTTTCTGTCCTTTGTTGTGCCTGTCTTTGCATGAAATGTTCCCCTGGTATCTCTTATTTTCTTGAAGAAATCTGTAGTTTTTTTCCATTCTATTGTTTTCCTCTATTTCTTCCCACTCATCACTAAGGAAGTCCTTCTTATCTCTCCTTGCTATTCTTTGGAACTCTGCATTCAGATGGGTATATCTCCTTCGCTCCTCTGCCTTTTGCTTTTCTTCTTTTCTCAGTTATTTGTAAGGCCTCCTCAGACAGCCATTTTGCCTTTTGGCATTTCTTTTTCTTGGGGATGGTCTTGATCCCTGTCTTCTGTACAGTGTCACAAATCTCCATCCATAGTTCTTCAGGCACTCTATCAGATCTAATCCCTTGAATCTATTTGTCACTTCAACTGTAAAATCATAAAGGATTTGATTTAGGTCATACCCGAAGAGTCTAGTGGTCTTCCTACTGTCTTCAATTTAAGTCTGAATTTGGCAATAAGGAGTTCATGATCTAAGCCACAGACAGTCCCCAGTCCTGTGTTTGCTGACTGAATAGAACTTCTCCATTCTTCACGAGAACCTAGGGGAAAGGAGTAGTGACTGATCCAGACCTACCTGCTAGTAGGTCTCCTACGGAGGTATAGTTTGTCAGTGACTTGCCGCAGGACAGGGGCACTGGCAGTAGCAGTGCTAGGACAAGACCCTTGTTGTGAGCCCTCCTGGAGGTCACCGTTAGCCCTGCCATAGAGCCAGTAGATCCCACAGCTGGGTCACCTCAGCCAAACAACTAACAGGGAGGGAGCCACAGCCAATCAGCAGACAACTGCATTAAAGTTTTATTGAGCCCCTCCCAGCAGCACAATACCCAGTTTTTCCTAGTGAGCCCATCCCATCAGGAAACTTGGACAAGCTCCTAGCATCATCCACCAGAGGACAGACAGAAGAAGCAAGAAGAACTACAACCTTGTAGTCTCCAGAACAAAAACCACAATCACAGAAAGTTAATGAAAAGGCAGAGGATTATGTCTCAGATGAAGGAACAAGATTGTTCTTTAATCCTTCAGTTGTGTCCAACTTTTTGTGACCCCATGGACTGTAGCCCACCAGGCTCCTCTGTCCATGGGATTGTCTGGGCAAGAATACTAGAGTGGGTTGTCATTTCCTCCTCCAGGGGATCTTCCCGACTCAGGGATCAAACCCATGTCTTTTTATGTCTCCTGCATTGGCAGGCAGGTTCTTTACCACTTGTGCTATCTGGAAAGCCCAAGGAACAAGATAAAAGCCCAGAAAAACAACTAAATGAAGTGGTGATACACAACCTTCCAAAAAAAGAAATAATAATAATGAGGATGAGGATGATTCAGGTTCTCTGAAAAAGAATGGAGAAGGTGCAAGAAATGTTTAACAAAGACATGGAATAACTAAACAACAACAACACAAAAAACAAAACCAGCCAGAGGTGAACAATAGACTAGACGGAATCAACAGCAGAATAACAGAAGCAGAAGAATGGAAGAGTGACCTGAAGGACAGAATGGTGGAAATAACTGCTACAAAACAGAATATAGAAAAAAAGAATGAAAAGAAATGAAGACAGCCTAAGAGATCTCTGGGACAACATTAAACACACCAACATCCACATTATAGGGGTTCCAGAAGGAGAAGAGGTAGAGAAAGAACCTGAGAAAATGTTTGAAGAGATGATAGCTGAAAACTTCCCAAACATGGGAAAGGAAATAGCCAATCAAGTCCAGGAAGGGCAGAGTCCAGGCAGGATAAAACCAAGGAGGAACACATCAAGACATATAGACAAAAATCAAACTGACAAAAATTAAAGATAAGGATAAAACATTTAAAGTAACCAGGGGAAAACCACAAATAACACAAGGGAACTTCCATAAGTTTATCAACTGATTTCTCAACAGAAACTCTACAAGCCAGAAAGGAATGGCACAATATATTTAAAGTGGTGAAAAAGAAGAACCCACAACCAGGAATACTCTATCCAGCAAGACTCTTAACCAGATTTGAAGAAGAAATCAAAGCTTTACAGACAATCAAAAGTTATAAACTCACAACAATTAAGAAAATGGTAATAGGATCATACATATCAGTAATTACCTTTAAACGTAAATGGTTTAAGTGACCCAACCAAAAGACATAGTCTGGCTGGGTGGATATAAAAACAAAACCTGTATATATGCCATCTATAAGTGACCCACTTCAGACCTAGGGACACTTACAGACTGAAAGTGAGGGGATGGGAGAAGATACTTCATACAAATGGAAATTAAAAGGAAACTGGAATAGCAATACACATACCAGACAAAACTTAAAAAGAGACTAAGAAGGACACTACATAATGATCAAGGATTCAATCTAAGAAGATATAACAATTATATATGCATTCAACATAGCACTTCAATATGTAAGGCAAACACTAACATAACATAAAGGAAGAAATTGATAATAACACAATAATAATGGGGGACTTTAACACTCCATTTCCACCAATGGATAGCTCATTAGACAGAAAATTAATAAAGAAACATTGTTTCTTTGTCATGACACTTTAGACCAGTTGGACTTAACTGATATATAGAGAGCATTCCATCCAACAGCAGCAGACTACACATTCTTCTCAAGTGCACACAGAACATTCTTCAGCACTGACCAAATACTGGACCACAGGCAAACCTTGGTAGATTTAAGAAAGTTGATTTCATATCAAGCATCTTTTCTGATTACAACACTAAGAGATTACAGATAAATAAAAAAAGCTATAAAAACCAAAAACATGTGGTGGCTAAACAACATGCTACTAAAAAACCAATGGATCACTGCAGAAATAAAACAATACCTACAGACAAATAAAAATGAAAGCACAATGGTCCAAAACCTATGGGAAGGAGCAAAAACAGTTTTAAGAGAGAGGTTTATAGCAATACAAGAACATTATGGCGGTTCCTTAAAAGACTAAAACCAGAGCTACCACGTGAACCCTGCTATCCTACTTTTGGGCATACATCTAGAAAAAACATGATCCAAAATAATACATGTACCCCAATATTCATTGCAGCACAGTTTATAATAGCCACAATATGGAATGTTGCTCACTGACAGAGGCATGTATAAAGCAGATATGGTACATATATACAATGGAATGAGCTTCTCTGGTGGCTCAGACGGTAAAGAATCCATCTGTCAATGCAATAGACACAGGTTCAATCCCTGGGTTGGGAAGATCCCCTGGAGAAGGGAATGGCAACGCACTCCAGTATTCCTGATTAGAGAATTCCAGGGACAGAGGAGCCTGGTGGGCTACAGTCTGTGGAGTCACAAAGAGTTGGACACAACTGAGCAAAACACACACACACACACACACACACACACACACACAATGATGAATTATTACTCAGCCATTAAAAAGGATGAAATAATGCCCTTTGCAGCAACATGGATAAACTCAGAGACAGTCACTGAGTGAAATAAGTCAGACGGAGGAAGAGAAATATTGTATGACATCTCTTATAAGCGAAAGTGTTAATCAATCAGTCATGTTTGACTCTTTGCAACCCCATGGACTGTAGGCCATGAGGCTCCTCTGTCCATGAGATTTCCCAGGCAAGAATACTGGAGTGTGTTGCCATTCTCTTCTTCATGGGATCTTCCCGACCTATGGACTGAACCTAGGTCTCCTGCACTGGAGGCAGATTATTTACCTCCTGAGCCACCAGGGAAGCCCCCTTATATTACATGTGGAATCTAAAATGAAATGATACAAATGAACTTACACAACAGAAGGAGACTCACAGACACAGAGAACAAATTTATGGTTGCTGAGGGGAAGGGAGCTTGGGATGGACACGTACACAATGCTATATTTAAAATGAATAACAAACAATGACCTACTGTATACAGCACATGGGACTCTGCTGGGTGCTGTGTGGCATCCTGGATGGTATGGGGGAGATGGGGGAAAATGGATACATGTGTATATATGGCTGAGTTCCTTCACTGTTCACCTGAAACTATCACAACATTGTTAATGTGTTATACTTTAATACAAAATAAAAAAAATTCTTAATGGAAAGGAAGAGTTACTGAATTTAATATAGTATCATTTCAAGAAAAAAGCTGCATGTGATAAAAAAATAATTTTTTATTTTCATAAAATGTATAATCAACAATGAAAACAACAGTAATAAAACTTTACACTCCCAATGCTGCAACATGAAAACATATAAGGCAAAAACAAAAGGCAGTCTCTTTGAAATTACTGGTTGAAATGTGGCAGGCAGTTAACATAAAACACAATTGATATGAGTGTGTAATTAACAAGAGTAGACAGAAACTAAAATACTGAAATTGTCACAGGACAACTATTACAAAAGTCAACTAATATTTAGGGAGTAGCCACCTGGTAGAAGGCAATGGCACCCCACTCCAGTACTCTTGCCTGGAAAATCCCATGGACGGAGGAGCCTGGTAGGCTGCAGTCCATGGGGTTGCTAAGAGTCGGACACGACTGAGCGACTTCACTTTCACTTCTCACTTTCATGCATTGGAGAAGGAAATGGCGACCCACTCCAGTGTTCTTGCCTGGAGAATCCCAGGGACGGGGGAGCCTGGTGGGCTGCTGTCTATGGGGTCACACAGAGTCGGACACGACTGAAGCGACTTAGCAGCAGCAGCAGCAGACAGTATACAGTGAGTAGTTAAACAGGAAGTCTAAAAGTCATAAACCTTACAACCATATAAATATAGATCAAGGAGAAGATATGTTTATATGTATGAATAACACACCTAGAACATAAATATTTACACAGTAAAGCTGTACAAATGCTTTGGCTTGAGATTCAGGAAGCACTCTTTTAAAAGGGTAAATATAAGATTATACAATCTCATAATCATCCTAATTATAGGATTAAAAACAATCTATGCTAAGTAAATTTTTTTAAATCTATGGCATGCAATTCAGTATGTAAAGAAAAAGTACCTTCAAGCAGGAAATGTTTTAAATCAAGCTGTACTCATACCTGGCCTTCAGCCCAAAATGTCAGGAACCTTATCACCAATATACTTAGGAAGTGAATGCAACACTGACAGAAATGTCAAACTAAAACCTCTTCTTTCTATACATCTTCAGAGTGAAGTCCAATCTTCTTAGGAAATTATCTTCAAACTTTTGTTAACCAAGAAAACTTTCTGTAAATGAAGCCTCATACTAGCTCGAGACTGAAAAGCTGGGCTGCTCTGGTTCAAGTGTGAGTGAGGAAAGGCCACGAGACTGTTCAGGGATGACCTAAATCAAACCCTTATGATTACACAGTGGAGTGAGAGATAGACTCAAGGCATTCGATTTGACAGACAGAGTGCCTGAAGAACTGTGGATTCTTTAGGAGGCAGTGATCAAGACCATCCCCAGCTGGGCTTCCCTTGTGGGTCAGCTGGTGAACACCATCCCCAAGAAAAAGAAACACAAAAAAATAAAATGGCTGTCTGAGGAGGCCTTACAAATAGTTGAGGAAAAAAAGAGAAGTTAAAGGCAAAGGAGAAAAGGTAAGCTTTACCCATTTGAGTGCAGAGTTCCAAAGAAGAGCAAGGAGAGATAAGAAAGCCTCCCTCAGTGATCAGTGCAAAGAAACAGAGGAAAACAATAGAATGGGAAAGACCAGCGATCTCTTCAGGAAAATTAGAGATACCAAGGGAACATTTCACGCAAAGATGGGCATAATAAAGGACAGAAACGGAATGGACCTAACAGAAGTAGAAGATTTTAAGAAGAGGTGGCAAGAATACACAGAAGAACTGTACAAAAAAGATCTTCAAGACCCAGATAACCACAATGATGTGATCACTCACCCAGAGTCAGACATCCTGGAATGTGAAGTCAAGTGGGCCCTTAGGAAGCATCACTACGAACAAAGCTAGTGGAAGTGATGAACTCCAGTTCAGCTATTTCAAATCCTCAAAGATGATGCTGTGAAAGTGCTGCACTCAATATACCAGCAAATTTGGAAAACTCAGGAGTGGCCACAGAAAGGGAAAAGATCAGTTTTCATTCCAATTCCAAAGAAGGGCAATGCCAAAGAATGCTCAAACTACCGCACAATTGCACGCATCTCATACGCTAGCAAAGCAATGCTCAAAATTCTCCATGCCAGACTTCAACAGTATGTGAACCATGAACTTCCAGATGTTCAAGCTGGATTTAGAAAAGTCAGAGGAACCAAAGATCAAATTGCCAACATCCACTGGATCATCAAAAAATCAAGAGAGCTCCAGAAAAACATCTACTTCTGCTTTACTGACTACACCAAAACCTTTGACTGTGTGGATCACAACAAATTGTGGAAAATTCTGAAAGAGATGGGAATACCAGAGCACCTTACCTGCCTCCTGATAAACCTGTATGCAGGTCAAGAAGCAACAGTTAGAGCTGGACATGGAAAAACAGACTGGTTCCAAATCAGGAAAGGAGTATGTCAAGGCTGTATATTGTCACCCTGCTCATTTAACCTATATTCAGAGTACATCACACGAAATGCCAGACTGAATGAAGCACAAGGTGGAATCAAGATTGTCAGAAGAAATATCAATAAACTCACATATGCAGATGACACCACCCTTATGGCAGAAAGTGAAGAAGAACTAAAGAGCCTCTTGATGAAAGTGAAAGAGGAGAGGAAAAAAGTTGACTTAAAACTCAACATTCAGAAAACAAAGATCATGGCATCCGGTCCCATCATTTCATGGGAAATAGATGGGGAAACAGTGGAAACAGTGTCAGACTTTATTTTTGGGGGGCTCCAAAATCACTACAGATGGTCACCATGCAGCCATGAAATTAAAAGATGTTTGTCCTTGGAAGTAAAGTTATGACCACCCTAGACAGCACATTAAAAAGCAGAGATGTTACTTTGCCAACAAAGGTCCAACTAGTCAAAACTATGGTTTTTCCAGGAGTCATATATGGATGTGAGAGTTGGACTATAAAGAAAGCTGAACGTCAAAGAATTGATGCTTTTAAACTGTGATGTTAGAGAAGACTCTTCAGAGTCCCTTGGATTGCAAGGAGGTCCAACCAGTCTGTCCTAACGGAAATGAGGTCGGAATATTCATTGGAAAGACTGATGTTGAAGCTGAAATTCCAATATTTGACTATTTGATGCAAAGAACTGACTCATTGGAAAAGACCCTGATGCTGGGAAAGACTGAGGCAGAAGGAGAAGGGGACAACAGAGGATGAGATGGTTGGATGGCATCATTAACTTGATGGACATGAGTTTGAGCAAGCTCCGGGAGTTGGTGATGGACAGGGAAGCCTCGTGTGCTGCAGTCCATGGGGTCGCAAACAGTCAGAGCCAACTGAGCAACTGAACTGACTGACTGAAGGAAAGGCCACGGGCTGAGAGCAGACTCACAAACGTCCTACCAGGAAGGAGCCCTATGAGCCAGGCCCTGGGCCAAGCACAGAGAATCTGAAAGAAAACAGAGTCTCTGACCCCACAGAGCTTAGACTCGAGAATGGGGAGTAAGCTAACAAGGAAAATAAAAAATATGACCATTTCACACATAGAGAACCACTCCAAAGAAAATGAGGTAGGGGAACACGGCAGATGATGCCTGGAGGAGGTATGTGGGATTTCTTTGTGTGCTTGGGTAGTCAGGGGGAACCTCTCTTAAAAGAACTGGTATCGTTTCTGAAAAGGTTCAGTCAGTGCAAAGATCTGTGGAAGGAAAAGAACCTATCCAAGGAAGAGAAAGAGGCCAGTCCAGCTGGAGCAAAGGGAACCAAAGGGGCGAGAGAGGAAACTGCAAAGGCAACGGAGGCCAGAATACAAGCGTCTCCTAAAGCGAGGCTTGGACTTAAGTGTAACAGCAAGGCTTTGAAAGGCTCTGAGCAAGGGAACAACTTGACCTGATTTACAGTGCAGAAGCTGCTGTGTGGAACAGATTGCAGGCAGGCAGAATGGAGTCAAGAAAACTAGTGAGGAGACCACGGCAGGTATTCACCTGAGATGCAGCAGTGGCCAGGAGTAACATTTTAACAGTGGAAACAAGAGGATTCAGGATACATTTTAAACAGAAAGCCCACAGAAATTAACAATCGAATAGATACATAGAGTACACAGAAGACAGGGGAATCAAGGAGAGCTGTGAGGTTTCCCGGTGTTTAACCGGGTGGGTGAGGGCACCGTTTACAGGGCAGAAAGGTCTGGAGTGTACAGATTAGACTGGGGACAGCATCAAGAATTCTGTTTCTACAGATAGTCAGCAGGCACATGAAAGATGCTCAACATTTCTATCTATTAAAGAAATGCAAATCAAACCACAATAAGGTGCCACCTCACACCAATCAGAATGGCCATCATTTAAAAGCCTACAAATGACAAAAATGGAGAGAATGTAGAGAAAAGGGAACCCTCCTACACTGCTGGTAAGAATGTAACTTGGTACAGCTACTACACAAAACAGTATGGAGGTTCCTTAAAAAGCTAAAAACAGAGCTACCATATATCCAGTAATCCCACTCCTAGGCATTTATCTAGATGAAAAGATATTTGCACCACAGTGCTCACAGCAACACTACTTACAATAGCCAAGACAAGGAGACAGCTTAAATATCCATTCAGCAGAATGAAAATGTGGTATCTTTATGCAAAGGACTATCACTCAGCCATAAGAAAGAATGAAATGCCAATTTGCAACAACAAGGGTGCAGCTAGAGATTATCATACCAGTGAAGCCAGGAAGACAGATACCATATGATACCATTTACACATAGAATTTAAAACATGACACAGGAACTTATCTACAAAACAGAAACAGACTCACAGACATACAGTACAGACTTGTGGTTGCCAGGGGATGGGGAAGGGAAGGGTAGATTGGGAGTCTGGGATTAGCAGATGCAAACGACCATGTATATGTATAACTGAATCAATGTGCTGCAAACCAGAAATTAACACAACACTGTAAACTATATCTCAATAAAATGAACTTAAAAAAAAGAATTCTGCTCCAACCACATTAATTTTAAAGAGTCTGTAAATGGGTGGCCAAGAAGATCTGCCTCACTGGCCACTGAAGACTATATGTTCTTGGGAGAAGGTGGAGCTGGAAATATCCACATACCTCTCATATCTCTATTTCCATGGCAAACCCTTCAAGTCTTCTCAGATATCCCAGTGCTCCACAGAGCAGTGTGAAAACTCAATGCTTACCTCCAACTTGCTAAACTAAATTTGCCTACTTTTGCATAGTGTGGGTGAAAAATTAAATGAGGAAAACATAAAATGCATTTACCCACACTAGAATTTGTTGACAACAAAACAAATTACAGATAGGTTAAAGATTTTAGTGGAAAAAAAAAAAAAGAAACCATGAAAGTATGTAAGAAGAAAACAGAGGTTAATATTTATAAAATCTAAGTGAGAGAGGGCTTCCTTATTTGACCAAGGGCAGAAATTCTTTAAAAAGGAAAACAATGGCAGA
Source organism: Muntiacus reevesi (assembly GCF_963930625.1). NCBI lineage: Eukaryota > Metazoa > Chordata > Mammalia > Artiodactyla > Cervidae > Muntiacus > Muntiacus reevesi. The sequence goes on along the minus strand of NC_089269.1, from coordinate 50,530,230 downwards.
TTGAGGGGAGGGAGGTTTAAATACTTCTAGAAAAGAAAATATCACAAATCTTAAAAGCAAATGAAAAATTGGGAATAAGGAAATATCCTTACATATTTATATAAGGAGCTCACACAAATTAAGAAAAAAAGAGTTAACTCCAAAAAGAAAACATGACAAGGAAAAGAGAAAATTCAAAAGAGAAGAAATATAACTGAACAATTAACACATGGGAAAAAAGTGCTAAACTTCTTATCAGTAAAAAGAATTAAAACAAGGAGACAGCATTTTTCACCTGTCAAGCTCATAAATATTAAAATGGCAATGAGTGTAGACTTAGAGTCTGGACAGTAATTACTAAACTCTTTGTGAAGACAATTTGGTAATGTATCAAGTGAAGTGAAGTGAAGTCGCTCAATTGCGTCCAACTCTTTGCGACCCCATGGACTGTAGCCTACCAGGCTCCTCTGTTCATGGAATTTTCTAGGCAAGGATACTGGAGTGGGTTGCCATTTCCTCCTCCAGGCGATCTTCCCGACCCAGGGATCGAACCTGGGTTTCCTGCATTGCAGGCAGATGCTTTACCATCTGAGTCACCAGGGAAGCCTTAGATTTTACATGCTCTTTGACCTTCCAATTCCACTTCAGGAAATTTATCCAAAGGCAGGGGTACTGGAGGGTTGATGGGAAAGATTTAGGCATACATTATATTTATAAGATGCTTCAGGATCGCATCTAATGACATGAAAAGATACTGCACCTTAAAATAAGTGTTTTTAAATCATATGATCAGAATAATACATAGCAATAAGAATATTCATATAAAGAGATCACTAATGATAAATTATAGGAAATTAACACTGATTGTGTCTATAAAAAATAAGTGCTCTTTAACAATCTTTTTCTTTCATTACAATGAGCATACAGCATTTAAAAATAAAAACTTTGTTTGGGGGGAAAACAAACCTAAAAATCCTTTGCATAAAAGATAAATTGAATAAAAATTAGCAAAAAATTAATAGATAATTTCAAGTGATAGAATATAATTTGGGGAAATTTTTCATCCCTTCTAGAATAGAAAATTCTCTGTATTTATATATGTTCCATTATGAACATGCACTATTCTTATTTTTTTTAAAGGTAAAAGAAACTTAAAGCTAATTTTCCAGTCTTTTGTTATCTGAAGTTGAATGATCATGACAATGATCACACCATATTTTAAAGGGTTTATGCGCTTTTCTTCATGAACCAAACCCAGGTTTTCTTTATAATTCCAACTAGCTTAGAGGGCACAAAGGGATTCTCCTGAAATATGAAATACACTGCATCTCATACCTCCTTCCCAGTTACTACCTTTAGTGGACTTCAACGCTTCAGGCCCATGGCTCTCAAAGTCTGGTGCTAGACCTGCAGCCCCAGCATAAAGAGGGAGCTGGTAAATACAGATTCTTAGGCCCCACATCAGACCTAGAGAATACAAAATAGGGCAGGGGGCTTCCCTGGTGGCTCAGTGATAAAGAATCTGCCTGCCAATGCAGGAGGCATGGATCCGATCCCTGGTCCGGGAAGATCCCACGTACCACGGAGCAACAAATGCCGTGCGCCGCAACTACTGAGCCTGCACTCGAGAGCCCATGCACCGCAAGTGCTGAAGCCCACACTCTAGAGCCCTTGAGCCACAACCAGAGAAGCACCACAGGGAGAAGCCCGTGCTCTGCAATGAAGACACAGCACAGCCGAAAATAAATAAAATTAAATTTAAAAAAGAAAAAGAAAGAGGCTAGGACTCAACAGTGTGCTTTATCAAGCTCCTCCAGCTGAGTCTGTTGTGTGCTTGAACTGGAGAATCACTGTTACAGCCTTGGCCCTCAGCATGCAGAAACTCTTCTGTGTGTGTTGCTTGCTCAGTGGCTCAGCTGTCTCTGACTCTGACCTCACAGACAGGGGCCCACCAGGCTCCTCTATCCACGGAAGTGTCTATGTAAGAGTACTGGAGTGGGTTGCCATTTCCTCCTCCAGGAGATCTTCCCAACCCAGGGATCGAACCTGTGTTTCCTGCATGGGCAGGCTGATTCTTTACCACCTGGGAAGCCCTCCAGAAACTCTCCCAAACACAGTCAAATCACTTTTCAAACTTACATCTTTCGGAATCCTAATGGTAACACATTAAATCATTCAAGAGGACTGAGCTGCTAGATCTCAAATCTTAACAGCTGGAAACAACATTTAAGAAAAATAAAAAGATAACAAGGAAAGAAAGAAAACCATACCTGTAGAGATGCCTTAAAGGGAGCAGTGAGTCTTAGAGACATCCCTTCACGCCTTTGACAGCCTTTGAGGTAAACACACTAGGCCTCCTCAAGGAACACACTAAATTCAAACTCATTTAATTACAGGTGTCAGTCAGGGCCTCACAATCAAACAATCAACCAGACTCCTGCGTAATAACAACACTGAAGCCATATCTAGTCATAAATACAACAATCAGGTGTGCCAAAAATATGCAAAACATTGTTACTTGAATTGACTGATGAGCCCACCTGGGGCAAAATCTATTGGTATTTGAAATGAACAACCATTAGAATAGTTGCTTATCTGTGATGGAGGTATAACCATGATTGAAATGAGACAAAGTCTAGAAATGAGACACAGCCCAAGGAAGTACCAAATTTTCTGCCACATTCATCAGTTCAAAGAATCAGGTACTGAGCCAGTGCCAGAGACAAAATCGGGTCTAAAATACCCCTCTCCTGCCCTCCAGAGGCCTGTGGTCCACTTGGAGATTGGTAAGGACCAGACTGCGACCTCCACTGACCATGAGACAGAAACGTCACATACCTTATCTCTAATACTTGCAGTTAAGTCACTTGGTCAAGGCCACCCAACTCCCTACAAGTCCATGCTCTGCTCTCGCCTCTCCATCCATGTATAAGGTCAGTGCCAAACGGATGCGAGTAAGCACTATCGCCATGTTGCATGAGATTGTGCTAAGAACAGACCTTTCCAGTGGCGTTAGTGGTAAAGAACCCACCTGCCAATGCAGGAGATGCAAGAGACAGGAGCCGTAAGAGACAGGAGACGTGGGTTCGATCCCTGAGTCAGGAAGATCCCCTGGAGGAGGGCATGGCAACTCACTCCAGTATTGTTGTCTGGAGAACCCCCTGGATAGAGGAGCCTGAAGGCTACGGTCCGTGGGGTCACAAAGAGTCGGACATGTCTGAAGTGACTTAGCATGCACATGCTAAGAATAAAGTCAAGAACAAAAACGATTTTGATGCTACTAAAAAAGAGACATCCAAGTTCAGTAAAATCAAGTACTGTCAAACCAAGTAAAACAGTTTATAAATGATACTGTTTCTGAATGGGAAAAATTACCCATAGAAAACAACCAAGGGCAAGGTCAATATGGAACAAAATATCAATACTAATTATACTGAATGCAGAGATTATAGGCAATTATTGCCTCAATTTGAAATTCTTTTATAATGCAAATTGTTTTTAAAAAATGATCATCCAACATTAAAATAAAATGCTTTGGTTTTTTTCTAACCCAGCCAAGATTCCATTAATCAGCAGTTCTCAGTAAGTATGCTCCGCTCGTTCAGAAATATGCGGGGGTACTTCTGGTTGTCCCATTCACTGGGAGGCACCACTGGCATTTCACAGGCTACTGAGAACAGTCTCATGCAAGGAACCGTCCAGTGACTCGAACGTCTGTCTAGACATTCCTGTAGGGGGAAAAATCCATTTACAACTATCTGGGCCTAGAACCAAACTCCATTTTACATATTAACACAAAAGACATTTTGCAAGTTTTTACTATACCCCTAACCCTGGTAGGGTACTAGTAGTGTAAAATACTTTGATTTCTTCTTTAGAAAAAGTTGGGCAATACACTGAGAGATTTGAAATTATGTACATGTTATTGATGAATTTAACTTGATGAAAAGAAACTTGTTGTTTAGGCACTAAGTCATGTCCAACTCTGTGACCCCCATGGACTATAGTCTTCCAGGCTCCCCTGTCCATGGGATTGCCCAGGCAAGAATACTGGAATGAGTTGCCATTCCCCTCTCCAGGGGATCATCCTGACCCAGGGATTGAACTCCTGTCTCCTGCTTTGCAGGCAGATTCTTTAGCACTGAGTCACTTGGGGAGAATAAAGGAAGCATTACAAAAAGGGAATGCTGGGTCTGAAAAGGTTGAGAGCTTGCTGTGATGACCCAAGGAATATGTACGCAGTGAGGAGAATCCAGCTGACTTCTGCTATTAAGCCAGACATAGAAGAGATCTGCAAAAATGCAGAACAAGGCCATCCTCCTCACTACAATTCTTTGTTGTGAAAAATAGGGTTATTCTCATTAAAGAGCTAACTTGGAACGATTTGAGTTTTAAATGAATAAAATGAAAGTGTTAAAAATAGGTAAATTTTCAGTTTCAATCTTAACATGGGAACATCAATAAACAAAACAACCATAAGCAAAAGCTCTTTGATAGCCTTCAGTACATTTTATGTGCATGCAGGGATTTAAGATGAAAATGTTTGAAAACTGTTGCACTTACAGAAAAAGATAAGGAAGAAGGGCTTAGCTGACTGGAGACAGACCAGGTCACAGACCAGAGCAGTGCCTGGGCAGAGTGGGGAAACTTGGAGAACCAAACCAGATCAATAGAGCTGGATTACAAGTGCTGAAAGGAGAGGGAGGGATTCTGGATGAGGCAGAAGCCTGCTTCAGGCAGCTGAGTATACACCGCCCAGGGAGATTTTAACATCATAAACATTTTGTGTGTCATAAAAACAATTTTTCAGTAGAAAGTAAACCCAAAAACATAAAAGTTTAAATGAAACAAACAAACAAACAGTCCTTTTCCATGCATAGGCAATAACAGTCAAAAATACCTTCTTCTCTCCCTGCTTCTGATACGTGTAAACAAACCAGAACGTTTGGACTCTAGTCATGAATCTGACTGAGCCCACTCCTGGGTATCAAGGGTGGAACCGGGCAGTATCCGCCCCCCTCCCTCCCCTGGCCAGCATCTCCCCACCTCCACGCCCGCCAGACCTCCTTCAGCCAGCATCTTCAAGGAGTCCACCCACTATTTCTTTAAAGATTCAGCTTCAAAAACCTTTTAAAGCAGACAAGCTCAAAGCAGCAGGAAGGAGGGACCACCTGCGGCCCCGTGGCAGGTTTCTGCAGGAGCTCCTGGGCAGGCTGGGCCGCTCACAGCCCCCTAAGGACTGTGCTGTCCCTCTCAGGACTGAGGAACGGATATGGCCACGCAGCAAAGAAGGCCCCTTAAGGAAATGTTCAATCACGCCCAATTTCTAACACTCATGGAAGCCTTCCCATCACATGAACTGCCTGGAAGATCCTCGGGCCCCACCCTACTTCCCACATCACCCCGGGATGGATGTTGGGCCTAGAAAGGGATCCCAGGGACTGAGTAGGGAACAGAAAATGGAAGGAGGTGGAAGGACACACCCTTGAGTCCCTGAGGAAATCTCTTGGTGACACTCCCCTCCTAGCCTGGGGCAGACGCCTGGGTTATTCTGCCTCTCCCAGCCTACCACAAGCCTGGAGCCTGGAGGAGCCCCAGCAAGGTAGGTGACATTCTCAGAGGCTAAAGGCTTTTATTTTATTTGAATCCCAAGGACCCCAACCACCACTCATAGCTATACCGCCTATTTCCAAGTTTCTTTTTGAAAGGTTTTCCTAGGGATTCCCTGGTGGCTCAGAGGTTAAAGCGTCTGCCTGCAATTTAGGAGACCCGGGCTCAATCCCTGGGTTGGGAAGATCCCCTGGAGAAGGAAATGGCAACCCACTCCAGTACTCTTGCCTGGAGAATCCCATGGATGGGGGAGCCTGGTGGGCTACAGTCCCTGGGGTGACAAGAGTCGGACACGACTGAGCGACTTCACTTTCACTAAGGACCCCTACCACCGCTAATAGCTATACCACCTATTTCCAAGTTTCTTTTTCAAAGGTTATTTTTAACACCCTCCCCCACCACAATCCTTTCTCTCATTTCTAGCTGGTAGTGAAAAGCCTCAGAATAATTCAAATGGAGTAAATGCAGGACTCCATGACAGAGATTAGGAGAAAACTATGAAAAATCTAACTTATTCCAAAGAACTGCAGAAAAGGGGAGACGCCCCTATAAGCCATAAGCTGATGCAATCCCTAGGAAGGAAACATCCAGCTAGAAAACTGGACCAGCAACGTTTAGGAGAGAAAGGATACATGCATACATATGATTGGGTCCCTTCGCTGTTCATCTGAAACTATCACAACACTGTCAGTCGGTTATACCCCAATATAAAATAAAAAGTTAAAAAAAAAAAAAAAACTGGACCAGAGGCATCCTGGGGCAAGGAGTCTGGCTCCCTACAGCTCCCCATCCTCCTATTCTTGCTCCCCACATCTCAGCAAACCACATCTTTGCTGGAGCCTCTGCCCGAGGCACAAGACTCAGGCTTCCCCCCAACCCTACTACCGCCCTCACACAGTACCACAATAAAGGGGAAGTGTGGGCAGACCTTCCAAGTGGGAACAGTCTGTGTATATTCCCAGAGAGCTATTATTATACAGTATGCACACACAGACGTAGTACACAGGGCTGACAGTGCAGATTTCGGAGTCAGACTGTGTAGGTCTTAACACAAGATGAGCCGCTTACCAGCTGTGGGATCATAGGTAAGCTACTTCACCATTACAACAGTACTTTCTCTGCAGAAAGTGGGGAGGATGAGATGAGTTATCACATGGGGAAACACCTAAAACACTGCCAACACATAGCAGGCACTCAGTAAACATCAGCTGTGATGATGCTTCAGATGCTTTACGTGTTCTAGAAGTCTGGGGGAACTGATTATGGTAATGTTAACCAACACATCTAGTATCATTCCTATTGCAAAACGCGTTCAAATTTAAAAACCATTAGACTTAACCAATCATCGAGAAGCTTTTCCGAAACTGGAGACTTACAGTGTCCTGAAAAGAAAACCCTAGTTCCAAATCTAAGAACCTACAAGCAATAAAGATGTAAAACCACCACCACCAAAAAAAAGAATCATGTGGTTTATAACTATTTTCCCTCTATTTTCAAAAATGTATAACACTGGCAATTCATACAATTTTTTTTTATTGTAAGTATGTAACATTTTTGCCAAGATACTGATTCACTCACGTTCTGGCCACAGGACTCTTTACTTTTCATTTTTTATTTTTTTTTATTTTTTTTGTTCACTCCACACAACATGTGGGATCTTAGTGCCTGACCAGGGATCAAACCTATGTCCCTGCATTGGAAAGGCAGAATATTAACCACTGGGTCACCACTCAAAAAACTGAGGAAACAATGAGCTTACCTTAGAAAATATAAGAAACAGACATATATAAGCATAGAAACCATTAACTATTAAAGGAACGATGTCATCAAGTGCATATAGCTACTAGAAAACTACACTGAACACATGAAGAATGAGAGTAAAAAAGGGAAATCAAGACTTAACTATCATTACAAAAATAATCTGAACTTGCAGATCCTCTGAAAGGGTCTCCAGGATCCCCAGGGCATCCAGACTCCACTTTGAGAAGCCCTACACTAAGGAAAGAACAAGTATTAAAATTCTCATTGTTTTCATTTTCTACATTTTCTAGCTCTACAAGAGAATAATTATGGTACATTTCACTGAACTATATATAAAAAGAAAATGATCACATCCTAAAATCACCTTTTCATACTGTTCATGGGGTTCAGCTGACTCCTTGGAAGGAAAGTTATGACCAACCTAGACAGCATATTAAAAAGCAGAGACATTACTTTGTCATCCAAGGTCCATTCAGTTAAGGCTATGGTTTTTCCAGTAGTCATGTATGGATGTGAGAGTTGGACTATAAAGAAAGCTGAGCACCGAAGAATTGATGCTTTTGAACTGTGGTGCTGGAGAAGACTCTTGAGAGTCCCTTGGACTGCAAGGAGATCCAACCAGTCCATCCTAAAGGAGATCAGTCCTGGGTGTTCACTGGAAGGACTGATGCTGAAGCTGAAACTCCACTACTCTGGCCACCTGATGCGAAGAACTGACTCATTTGAAAAGATCCTGATGCTGGGAAAGATTGAGGGCAGGAGGAGAAGGGGACGATGGAGGATGAGATGGTTGGATGGCAACACGAACTCGACGGACATGGGTTTGGGTGGACTCCGGGAGTTGGTGATGGACAGGGAGGCCTGGCGTGCTGTGGTTCATGGGGTCGCAAAGAGTCGGACACAACTGAGCAACTGAATTGAACTAAAATCACCAAAAAATCATTCAATATGCTGACAAAATTGCTGCCAGGTAACCTAGAATGCTGCTCTTTTTTTCCTTTTTTAAAAGCAGAAAACTTACCATTTAAATCATCTTAAAATGGACAATTCACTGACACGTAATGCATTCACAATGTTGTGCACCAACACTTGCTTGTAGAATATTTTAGCATCTCCGAAAGGAACCCCATATCCAGCCCCTAGCAACAATCAATACTAACCTGCTTTCAGTAGATGTGCTGAGTCTGAGAATTTCATACAAATGGATCTTATGGTACACACATGGCCTTTTCTCTCTGGCTTCTTTCACTTGGCATGTTTTCAAGGTTCCTCCACTTGTGGCAGGCACCATTCACTCCACTTGATAGCTGAATAATATTCCATTATAAGAACATACCACATTTTGTTTGTCTACTGACAGACAAAACTTGATGGGCTGGGGAGGAAGGTAAGAGGGGGGATTGGGATGGGGAACACATGTAAATCCATGGCTGATTCATGTCAATGTATGGCAAAAACCACTACAATATTGTAAAGTAATTAGCCTCCAACTAACAAAAATAAATGGAAAAGAAAAAAGTTGATGGGTGTGAGCATTCCCACCTTTGGCTACTGTGAACAGTGCTGCTATAAAAATTTTAGGTTCATTTTGGTGTAAAAACCTGTTTTCAATTCTTTGGGGTCTATTCATACCTAGGAATGGAATTGCTAGGCCATGTGACTGTGTATTTAGCTTACCGAGGAAGAGCGGTAGCACAATTTTACATGCCTACTAGCAATTCCAATTCTTCCACATCCTTGACAAAGCTCTATTTTCTGTTACTGTTGTTTTTTAACAGCCATTCTAATGAGAGTGAAGTGGCATCTCATGCTTTAGATTTCCATGTCCTCTAAAAACACTGAACATTTCCTCATGTGCTTGTTGGGCATCTTCTTTGCAGAAATGCCTAGGCACATCTCTTGCCCATTTTTTAAATCGGGTTATTTCTTTTTCTTCTAGGGTTTTAAGAGTTCTTTTTTTTTTTTTGTCAGTAGATGAAAGCACTTTAAACCTCCCAGGCTTAAGAGGTCCTTTCCTCTCTACCAGGCTTAAGACAAATGCCAACCTTCCAGATGATGGAAAGAGCAACTGAGAAGTTACAAGAGGTCAGAGAATCAATTGCCAATAATATTGTATAATGCCTTCATTGACGTCTTAAAATGTGAGTCCAGGATTGGATCACAGATGATGACAAAATAATAATAGTCATTTCTCAAAAAGTGCTTACTATTTAGTGAGACACCATCCCAAGTGCTTTAACACCTTCACAGCAACCCTACAAGGTAAGAACTGTGACCTGCCTCATTTTATAAAGGAGGAAACAAGTACAGAAACGTTAAACAGGTGGATTGTGGTCATACAATCCGTAGTTGGGGCAGGCTGCCTTCAGAATTTGTGCTCTTAATCCCTTTGCTATACTGCCTCTCAACCATGAAATAACACGCCTTGCCTGAATACCTAACTGAAGACTTTTTTAGAAGCTGCTAATAGCTACATTTTTGATCTGTCACTTTCAAGTTCTAACCTCCACTGCCTGCACAAATCTTGGCTCCAGAATTCTTTAATTGGGTTTAGGGAATGCCACAAAGAAGGAAGCCGAAAGCCAGAGGGGTGAATGTCATTTTATCATTCCAATTTAGATCTTTTCTAAGATTTTTGAATCCTACAGAGCCTATTCATAGGATAAATGTGCCAACAGACTATTTCCAAGAGCATCTGGCCAGCATCTTGACTGCGATTATCAGAGGTTTCAGTTACTACAAAGCCAGGGCTGAAAGGTCCATCTAACTCAAACCCCTCCCTAATTTGCAGTATAATCATATAGCAGTAAATGGGTTTGTAAACTGACCCTCTAACTTGAGAAGAAATCTAAAAGGTAATATGTTTCATAATAAAATCAACATGAACACAATGCCAGAGTTAACAGATTTCATTTTTTGAGCAACAATTACAGGCATCACTGATCACTTCCAGCATTGCTGCAACTGCCTGGAGTTATGGGATCTCAGAATTTGAAGGAACTTTATGGCATATCTAAAATAATCCATCACGAACAATTTCTGTTTCCTCTAGAATTAAAATCTGGACTAAAGCCGTGAAGTGTGCCTATCTGATAAATGGTCATGTCATAATGTTACTCTACTATTTACATCTGTGGTAACTCAAGAATTTTTTAAGTTCAGCTACCCAATATGCCATTTGTAAACAGTTTCATGACTACAAAGGGTAGTAAATGTGAGGTTCTGTTTTCTCATCTGCAACATAGGTATTTACCATCTATTTACCACTCATCTCACTGAAGGGCGTCTCCTGTGGCTCAGCTGGTAAAGAATCCACCTGCAATGCAGGAGACCTGGGTTCAATCCCTGGGTTGGGAAGATCCCCCGGAGAAGGGAAAGGCTACCCACTCCAGTATTCTGGCCTGGAGAATTCCATGGGCTGTATAGTCCATGGGGTCACAAAGAGTAGGACTCTACCGAGCAACTTCCACTTCACTTCACTTTTTCACAGTATGATGGGAAACAGATTTTAGATGGGATATGTGAAAGTGCCTAGCAAAATCCCAGAGCAAGAACAGGTGCTCAGCAAACATTCCTGTGTGTGTGTGTGTGCATGTGTGTGTGCATCTGTATGTGCGTACGTGGGTGGCGTTGGGGTGATGGGTGTGTGTATCAGGGGTGGGGTGGGGATGGGTGTGGGTCAGATCACCAGAAGTCTTCCAAAGCATACTTGCATACTTTACATAAGCTAAGCACAACTCAGATAACTTATCTAAAGATCATTTATCTGATGAACTTAGCTCTGGTTCAGTTAGTTCAGTTCAGATGCTAAGCTGTGTCCTCAAGGACTGCAGCAGCCAGGCTTCCCTGTCCTTCACCATCTCCCTGAGCTTGCTCAAATTCATATCAGCTGGGTTGGTGACGCCATCCAACCATCTCGTCCTCTGTCATCCCCTTCTCCTCCTGAACTTAGCTGTACATAACCCCAAATCTAGATGATGCCAAAAGACCTTACCATTTAATAATGAGGAAAATGGTGATCATTTCTGTAGTTATGAAAGGAAATCAGATTACTCCTTGGGCAGGCCAGTCTATGATACCATTTCTGATAGAGCAGAAGGCGCTAAACAAATATCTTACCACCTGGGTACTCAAATGACCCTCTGAATTAGGGCTAAGAAGGTTCAACATGCAAAACAGTAGGCATAAACAAAGCTTAAGTCACAAGAGGGATGTTCTCTTGTTATGACGGCCCTGTGAAGAACTGTAAACCCGAAGCGTCCCTGGTGGCTCAGTGGTAAAGAATCTGCCTGCCAGTGCAGGCACACGGGTCAATTTATGATCCAGGAGGATCCCACGTGCTGCTGGCAGCCCCGGGGCCACAACCACTGAGCTTGTGCTCCACAGCACGTGCGCCACAGCAAGAGAAGTCACTGCAAAGAGAAGCCGGCGCACCGCAACCAGACAGCAACCCCGACCGCTGCAACCAGGGAAAGCCGACGCGCAGTAACTCAGCACAGCCCTAAGTAAATTTAAAAAACAGCCTACACCAAAAAAAAAAGTATTAAAAAAATTGTAAATTGAGGGATCTAGAAAATAGATGGGAAGAGACAGTCAAAAGTTGGGAAGTGGGGTGGGAATCAGAAGATGACTAATAGCTGGGGTAGGACCAGAAGGTCCTTCAGGGAGACCCAGCAGGCCCAGGAGGGCGGCAGAGGGCAGAGGAACACTCTGGGTTGGGGAAATGGAATGTCAAGGCAAGTGCCTGTGACAAAAGGATCGCTTTGTGAGACGCAGCTGGCCAGAGTCAGGAAGGTGAGGTATAGCTGGAGAAAAGGGAAAATCAGAAAAATCAGAAGGGACAGAGCACAGGGCGCTCTTTAGACCGTGCATAAAGGTTTGCACTTCATCCTGTGAGGTAGCAACTGGTGCGGTCTGGGGAATTCCCGGAGTTCCCAAACTCCTTTGAGGGATTCAGGTCAAGATCATCACAGCACTCAGACATCACTTTCCCTTTTCACCGTATTTATGTCTGCACTGGTACAAAAACAAGGGGGAGAGGACCATAGCCACCTCAACAGAGGCCCCGAAATGAACGAGCGGTCACTGTATTCTTTACTCCCACAAACTCACATTTAAATAAATTAATTTTCAAAAAATTTAAAGACAATTTCACGTCAGAATATCCCTGATGAGTTATTAAAAACATTACTATATTAAACCTTGGTCCTTGAGTATGCGTGTTTAATACCAGTGCAAATAAAGGGCAGGAGTCATGAAGCATTTCTTTTACTTCTGTAACTTGTGGAATGTTAAGCTTCCCAACCAAGGACTGAACCACTGCCCTTGGCAGTGAAAGCAGAGTCCGAATCCTCGGATCGCCAGGGGATTCCCACGAAGCGCTTCTATGGCACACCAAGAAACACACTTACGCAAATGAGTTACAAGCTGAACTAGCCACTGTTTTTCATGGAACACAACGTTTATTTGGCAGAATGACAACAGAGTAACTACGCTTATTCACACTTGAGTACTTGGCAGATAGTTTCTCAAAAATGAGAGCTTCACAGGTGACTCAGTGGTAAAGAATCCTCCGGCCAATGCAGGAGATGCAGGCTTGGGAAGATCACCTGGAGAAGGAAACGGCAACCCACCGGTATTCTTGCCTGGAAAATTCTACGGACAGAAAAGCCTGAGTGCTCAGCCCACAGGGCCACAGAGTCAGACACGACTGAGCATGCCCTGTGCGTGTGTTCTCAAAAAGAAATGGGCCTGCTGCTTCAGGAAAAACGCCTGGCAGTATCTGATGCTGATGATAAAAGTTAAGCTTTGCGTAAATATTTAAAACTTGGAAAGCCAGTTTCTGCCATTGTGAGTTAGACTGCTTTCCCCAAATTTAGAGAATTTTCTAATAAGATGGGCAGTAAAGTTAACAAATGGGTTTTCGTGATAATGCTTAAAGAAACATATACACATTTGGAAGACCCATATTACTCAGTGAAGCAATATTTTCCAAATGACCAACACATGATGGTACAAAATCACAGAGGAGTAAAATATCCATTCAAATTGCAAGATAGAGCAACAGATTTTATTGAATCTATTAAATCACTGAATCATATTAAATATGAAGAGATTACTAACATAACTTCAGATCCCACACAACCACTAACTCTTAAAAAACCACCATTGCTAAAAATTTGGTATAGTATCAAAGAATAACCACAGTTTTCTGGAAGTGACATTAAAAGACTCTTGCTTTCTCCAACTGCATATCTATGTTAAGACCAGACTTTCCTCAACTACTCCAAAAAAAAAAAATTTTGCAACATTCCTCTATGGAGCAGATATAAGAGGCCAACTGTCTTCTACTAAGTGAAACATTAAAGAGATTTACAAAAACGTAAGACAGTGTCACTCTTCTCACTAAATTTTTGTTTAAACTGCTTTTGTAAAACAGTTTTCATAAAAATCTGTTTTTTATGTTAAGTGTGTAATGGATTTATGACAGATATTTTCATTAAGTAAATTAGTATTTTTAACATTCTCAGTTTTAATCACTAACCTGACAAAGAAAAGCTCCTTGGGGTCTTCAGTAACTTTTTAAGAGTATACAAGAGTATCTGTTGTTCAGTTGCTAAGTCATGTCCGACTCTTTGTGACCCCATGAACTGAAACACACCAGGCTTCTCTGTCCTCCACCATCTCCTGGAGCTTGCTCAAACTCATCCGTTTAGTCAGTGATGCTATCCAACCATCTCATCCTCTGTTGCCCCTTTCTCCTGCCCTCAATCTTTCCCAGCATCAGAGTATATAAAAGTATACATCCCACTATACTACAGCACAAGTTTGAAACCCATCCCCGCAAGAGATGAAACCCCAGGGGAAGATGTCATCATGAAGCAGCACATGTACCAAATACCTTCTCTGGCAGCCTCGTATGGCTGAGGCCCAGTGGATAAGGGAAGCCAGGCCAGTCAGGAGGCGGAGACAGCAACAGCAAAGCAGGTCAGTGAAGAATGCTAACTGCCGGGACTAAGACAACAGCAGAACTACCAGAGAAAAGGGTGAATCCAAAAGATACTGCGAAGGCAGAATCAACAAAATCTAGCAACTTCAGAAGCAGAAAGAGACTTGGCTGCTGCTTGCACGGCTGGACTGTAACCGACTAGGCTGGATTGTAACCGACTATCCACCTGTCTGGCTTAGGGATAGGTACTAAGTCTATGCCAAATACAGTCAACCCTCTGCATCCATGGGACCCTCAGCTATGGATTCAACCACCCTTAGATGGAAAATTTCCAGAGAATTCCAAAAAGCAAAATTCAAATTTGCTGAGCACTAACAACTATTTGTGTAGCAATTATACTGTACTGTATTTATACTGTATACTGGATTCAGTCCACGGGGTCGCTAAGAGTCAGACACGACTGAGCAACTTCACTTTCACTTATTACTTTCATGCATTGGAGAAGGAAATGGCAACACACTCCAGTGTTCTTGCCTGGAGAATCCCAGGGACGGGGGAGGCTGGTAGGCTGCCATCTATGGGGTCACACAGAGTCAGACACGACTGAAGTGACTTAGCAGCAGCAGTAGCAGTATACTGTATTACGTGCGTGTATGCCTATTTGCTAAGTCACGTCCAACTCTTTTGCAATCCCATGGACTGTAGCTCACCAGGCTCCCCTGTCCGTGGGATTCTCCAGGCAAGAATTCTGGAGTGGGCTGCCATGCCCTCCTCCAGAGGATCTTCCCAACTCAGGGATCGAACCTGTTTCTTTTACATCTCCTGCATTGGCAGGCAAATTGTTTACCACTGCACCATCTGGGGAAACCATGTATTAGGTAATATACGTAATCTGGAGATGATCTGAAGTATACAGGAGGTTGTGCATAGGTTATATGCAAACACTATGCCATTTTATATGAAAGACTTGACTATCAATGAATTCTGGTATCTGTGCAGGGTCCTGAAACCAATTCCACCACCCTGCAGATACTGAAGGACAACTGTATAGATATCTACAGACACTATAGTCCAGATATGTGTTCTAATGACACATCTCTAACACCAAATGGGTTTCATACAATTCAATTTAGGCAGACCCCATAGATTCCCTGGAGGCTCAAATGGTAAAGAATCCACCTGCAATACGGGAGACCCAGGTTCAATCCCTGGGTTGTGAAGATGTCCTGGAGAAGGGGATGGCAACCCACTCCAGTATTCTTGCCTGGAGAATCCCATGGACAAAACACACCCAGCCCTGTTTCCCCAGGTTCAGTAATTCACAACACACGACTGAGGAAATTGCTATACTGGTGATTACAGTTTCATTATAAAGGATATAACTCAGGAATAACCACTTGGGCTAAGAGGGCAGCGTGTGAGGGAAGGGATGTGCAGAGACTCCACACTCTCTCCTTTTCCATAGTTCCCAGTTCAGTGTTCTCCAAACTAGAAGCTCCCTGAACCTTATCATTCTAAGAGTCTTGGATGGGATTCCATCACACAGGCATGACCGACTAAAACAACTGGCCATGAGACTGAACTCAGTCTCCAGTTTGTCCTTTCCTCTTCCTCGGAGGTGGTGGTGGTAGTGGTGAGTTGAAAGGCACTTCATTAACACAAATTCAGGTTAAGGTCCAAAAAGTTTCTTTTTAAGATTTTTTTTCTCACATGGGCCATTATTTTTAAAGTCTTGGATGCAGCCTTGGTCCCATGGATGCAGAGGGTCTTAACCACTGGACCTCCAAGGAAGGTATTTACTTTGAATAACAAAAGGCATTCCTATCAACTCAGGGAAGTCCAAAGGTTTTAGGAGCTCTGGAACCAGGAACAAAGACTCTTTCTTTTTATTTATTATACCAGAGCATGGTTGCTGATACACAGCAGGTACTCAATAAACAACTGCTAAAGAATGAATAGGGCAGACAACAGCATCATTCACCACAATGGGAAGTATAGGCAGAGGAAAAAGGTTGTCAGAAGAAAGGCGGTGGTGAGTTCTGAGTTTGACCCACTGCGTTGGAAGCGCCCAAACATCACAGGCAGAACTCAGATAAAGGGTTAGACTTTAGAAGAAAGGTCAGAGCTCCAGGTATGAACATGCAGAGATAATGGGTCTTAATCCTGGCAGCCAGACCCACGACAGTGGCGATATGACCATCCTAGAGTTCAGTTCAGTTTAGTTCAGTTGCTCAGTCGTGCCCAACTCTTTGCGACCCCATGGACTGCAGTATGCCAGGCTTCCCTGTCCATCACCAACTCCTAGAACTTGCTCAAACTCATGTCCATCGAATCGGTGATGCCATCCAACCATCTCATCCTCTGTCGTCCCCTTCTCCTCCCGCCTTCAGTCTTTCCCAGCATCAGGGTCTTTTCCAATGAGTCAGTTCTTTGAATCAGGTAGCCAAAGTAGTGGAGTTTCAGCTTCAGCATCAGTCCTTCCAATGAATATTCAGGACTGATTTCCTTTAGGAGGGACTGGTTGGATCTCCTCGCAGTCCAAGGGACTCTCAAGAGTCTCCTCCAACACCACAGTTCAAAAGCATCAATTCCTCAGCAGTCAGCTTTCTTTATGGTCCAACTCTCACATCCATACATGACTCCTGGAAAAACCATAGCTTTGACTAGATGGACCTTTGTTGGCAAAGTAATGTCACTGCTTTTTAATGTGCTGTCTAGGTTGGTCATAGCTTTTCTTCCAAGGAGCAAGCGTCTTTTAATTTCATGGCTGCAGTCACCATCTGCAGTGATTTTGGAACCGAAGAAAATAAAATCTGTCACTGTTTCCATTGTTTCCCCATCTATTTCCCATGAAGTGATGGGACTGGTTGCCATGATCTTAGTTTTCTGAATGTTGAGTTTTAAGCCAAATTTTTCACTCTCCTCTTTCACTTTCATCAAGAGGTTCTTTAGTTCTTCTTCACTTAGAGGACAGGGTAGGACCAAAAAGGGCAGAGAAAACAGCCTTGAGGACAATAACATTAAGGATAAGGAGCCCTCAGAGGAGACTAAGAAATCCTAGATGTAAGAGAAGAGAACACACAGAGCAGAAGATAGAGAAAGGCAAGGCAGAAAAGTGTTCCTACAGAACATGTTGAATGTCATGGAAAGTTCGAGAAACAAACTGACAGAAGATGGTGCATGGAAACAAGATACAGGAGGCAAAGGCAGAACCAGACTGCAAGACTGCAACATGCAAACAGGAACAAGGCAGACACCCAGCACAGAGCCCAGCTGTGACAGAAGACAGAGAAGAGAGATGCCAACAAGGCAGCATTGAGAGGCCAAAGCTCAGCGGGCGTGGCGTGCAGGAGGGGGCAGAGGACCTAGGAGGCAGAGAACAAGCGTGATTCAGGCTGGGGCTCTCAGATGACCCTTCTACACATGCCTGCAAGGCCCTGCGTGGTCTGACCTCAACTCCCTCTTCAGTCTTCCCCACTGCAACCACAGTGGCCTTCTACTCAAACATGCTGTGCCCCTTTATGCCACAGGTCCTGTCACGCACTGATCACTCAGCCCAACAACTTCTTTCCTTCCCTGATGACCTCCTAGACATCCTTCAGATGCCAAGCAAATGTCACATCTTCCCTAGACTGTAGGACTACGTTAGGTCCTCTTGGACACTTCCATCACAGCATTTCAAACAGTGAGGAATCACTTCTCTCTGTGACTGTGTGGGTCGGGGGTATGCATCTCTGTCCTAATTAAAGACTGAGGACAGCAACCTGTCGCTGCTGTCCCCCTAGCTCCTACCACAGCATCTGCACACAGTGGTCATGCACGATGGGGTTGTGGCACGAATGAAGGGACTTCCGAGCACAAGCGCGAGACAGAGTCGCCAAGGAAACCGAGGAGGACAGCATCTAGAACACGGGGAAGGGAAGGCGACATCTGCCTCTTCCTTCACTCTCTTATCTCAAGAGGCAAAGTGTGGATCGGATAGATTTACGAGATCTGCCTGGGAAGTGGGCACCTGGACCACACAGGAGCAAGAGCCACTCCCGAGAGCGAAGGTTCTGAGACATCGGGCGAGGGGTGGGGAGGCCGGTGAGGAAAGAAGGGGCGGGTCTGGAACAACGTCTATGCAGAAAGGAAAGAGAGGTGAGGAAGAAACCTATTTGCAGGAAGGAACAGACGTGGGGAATGAACTTGTGAACATGGGGCGGGAAGGGGAGGGTAGGACAAACTAGGAGACTGGAATTGATGACTATACTCTATGGGGGGTGGGGGCATGGTGCTCCCCCGGTGACTCAGCGGGTAAAGAAGCTGCCTGCAATACAGAAGACCTGGGTTCAATCCCTGGGTCGGGAAGATCCCCTGGAGAAGGGAATGGCAATGGCCTCCAGGATTCTTGTCTAGAGAATTCCATGGACAGAGGAGCCTGGCAAAGGGTCAGATATCGCTGAGTGACGAACACACACGTGGGTAAAACAGATAGCTAGTGGGAAGCTGCTGTGTAAAATACGGCGCTCAGCTCGGTACGGGTGCATGTGTACATACAGCTGATTCACATTGTTGTTTGGCAACAGTGTGACACGAACACAACACTGCAAAGCAACTCTACTCCAATAAAAAACAGTGAAACATAATTTAAATATATATATTATATTGAGAGTGAAGAGGGAAAAAAGAATTCTTAGCAGAATACAAGCTGAGGAAGAAAAAGCTAAATGGGTAAAGACAAAGTCTGCAAGTTTGTATGGTCTTCTTTGGCTGATTTTCTTTTAATTTTTTAAATTAATTTATTTTTTATTGAAGGATAATTGCTTTACATGGCTGATTTTTAATATCACAAATACAGGAAACAGAACCCAGAGAGCTGAGCTGGTCCAGCAAAGCAGGTTGGCGGGTTAGAAGGGACAGAAGGACAAGGGGGCAGGAACTAGCTGGGGTGACCACTCTGAGGTCCCAGCTGCAGGTGGTAGGAAATGAGACGAGGAGGAAACTGACAATCTGAGATTAAAGGAAGAAGGTCCAGGAACCAGTTTTTGAGTGGGATTCTTGTAATCAGAATGTGGGAAGTAAATTACACTGCAGATATATAATTTAAAAGACAAGTGCAACTTTTCTCAAGGTACCATAAGCTCTTACTACCTACTGTTACCAGTCTCATAGGACAAAACAATTCTCAAAAAATAGGCCTGTGCCCTTCTGAAAAAGGTCAGGTTGCTATCTTCCTTGGAGTCTAATCTAAAAAAGTAGACACCTTAAGAAATAATACCCCTTTCCAGCTCCAGCTTTTTCCCAGTATACACGTTTCCCTGGCAGTTCCAGACAAATCATAAGTTAGAAAGCCTCCAGATATGAGCCAAGAGAATGCTAACCTGCCTTCAGGCACAGGAAAAAAATCTGTCATTATAGTAGTAGTCAAACTGATAAAATAATACCCACAGTTCTAAACCAAAAGTGATCTAGCTATATTATAGATAAGCCGCCCAAACTTCATTCTATCTAGAGCAATCACAGGACAGTAAAATAAATTTCATTTTAAAATGGATGAACAACACAAATTCTTGAGCATTTAAGAAGTAAACTTTATTGAGAAGAAAGTTCATGCATACATTGGGCTGCTTTGATGTCTTTGTATTATAGTTTTACTAAAGACTATCATTCAAAGCCTTTGACTGCGTGGATCACAATAAACTGTGGAAAATTCTAAAAAAGATGGGAATATCAGACCACCTGATCTGCCTCTTGAGAAACCTGTTTGCAGGCCAGGAAGCAACAGTTAGAACTGGACATGGAACAACAGAC
The DNA here is from genome assembly GCF_963930625.1 of Muntiacus reevesi. Classification (NCBI taxonomy): domain Eukaryota; kingdom Metazoa; phylum Chordata; class Mammalia; order Artiodactyla; family Cervidae; genus Muntiacus; species Muntiacus reevesi. Next base: position 50,510,138 of record NC_089269.1, on the reverse strand, counting down.
TGGTTCCAAATAGGAAAAGGAGTACGTCACGGCTGTATATTGTCACCCTGCTTATTTAATTTATATGCAGAGTACATCATGAGAAACGCTGGGCTGGAAGAAGCACAAGCTGGAATCAAGGTTGCCGGGAGAAATATCAATAACCTCAGATATGCAGATGACACCACCCCTATGGCAGAGAGTGAAGAGGAACTAAAAAGCCTCTTGATGAAAGTGAAAGAAGAGAGTGAAAAAGTTGGCTTAAAGCTTATCATTCAGAAAACTAAGATCATGGCATCTGGTCCCATCACCTCATGGGAAATAGATGGGGAGATAGTGGAAACAGTGGCTGACTTTATTTTTGGGGGCTCCAAAATCACTGCAGATGGTGACTGCAGCCATGAAATTAAAAGACGCTTACTCCTTGGGAGGAAAGTTATGACCAACCTAGACAGCATATTAAAAAGCAGAGACATTACTTTGCCAACAAAGGTCCGCCTAGTCAAAGCTATGGTTTTTCCAGTGGTCCTGTATGTATGTGAGAGTTGAACTGTGAAGAAAGCTGAGCGCCGAAAAATTGATGCTTTTGAACTGTGGTGTTGGAGAAGACTCTTGAGATGCAAGGAGATCCAACCAGTCCATCCTAAAGGAGATCAGTCCTGTGTGTTCATAGGAGGGACTGATGCTGAAGCTGAAACTTCAGTACTTAGACCACCTCATGCGAAGAGTTGACTCATTGGAAAAGACCCTGATGCTGGGAGGGATTGGGGGCAGGAGGAGGAGGGGACGACAGAGGATGAGATGGCTGGATGGCATCACCAACTCGATGGGTGTGAGTTTGAGTAAGCTCCGGGAGTTGGTGATGGACAGGGAGGCCTGGCGTGCTGCAATTCATGGGGTCGCAAAGAGTCGGACACAAATGAGCGACTGAACTGAACTGAACTGATCATTCAAGGGGGAAGTTCCCCTGGAGGAGAGCCTGGCAACCCACTCCAGTATTCTTGCATAGAGAATTCCGTAAACAGAGGAGCCTGATGGGCTACAGTTTTAGTCTATAGTGTCACAAGGAGTCTGACATGACTGAAGCAACTTAGCAGCACACCATTCAAAAGGGGAAAAGAAAGCTCACCATCAGCCCCTTTCTGTCCTATCGCTGTATATGATGAGTGTGTTGGGTATGCATTTAGCTTGCCCAGCATTCTTTCTTCTTGTAATTGATCCACTTTCCCTCCTTCTGCTAATTCCAGGAGTCTAGCTACTGACTTTACTAGGGAAATAGCAACCCACTTCAGTACCCTTGCATGGAAAATCCCATGGACAGAGAAGCCTGGTAGGCTACAGTCCATGGGGTCACAAAGAGTCAGACACGACTGAGCAACTTCACTTCACTTTTACTTTACAACTGGTACAAAAGGTGGGCCCAAAAGCCCAGGACAGCCAATGAGAGTCTTGCATTCCCTTGGCCATGGTGACTGGTCTAGGCATGCGATCATGCCAGGACAATCAGAACCCTTGGACCTAACAGACAGATACGTAACTCATTAGTTGTTGTTCAGTCGCTAAGTTGTGTCCGATTCTCTGCAACCCCATGGACTGCAGCACGGCAGGCTTCTCTGTCCTTCACTATCTCCCAGAGTTTGCTCAAATTCATGTTCACTGAGTTGATGAGGCCATCTAATCGTCTCATCCCCTGTCGTCCCCTTCTCCTCCTGCCCTCCATCGGTCCCAGCATCAGGGGATCAATACATTTCCCTTTTTTACTTAAGACAGTTTGGGCTTCTTCCACTTGCAAATAAAAAAATTCAGACAAATACAATTATGAATAAGGAGAATTACAGCACTGAGTTTTCTTTCTTCTACTAGAATTCTTTCTTACTCTTCCTAGCATTCTTTTTTATACATATTTTACTTATTTATTTGGCTGCACTGGGTCTCAGTTGTGGCATGTGGGATCTAGTTCCCTGAAAAGGGATCAAACCCGGGACCCCTGCATTGGGAACATGGAGTCTTAGGCCACGGGACCACCAGGGAAGTCTCTATCATTCCTTTTTACTCTCCCTCCCCATCCAACTTCTTCATTATAGCAGACTACTTAAGTTTAGCACTGAGTACTTATGACATGGCTGAAACAAAAAGCTAATTTAAGAATAAGCCTAGTCCCAGGTAAATTCTTTACCATCTGAGCCACCAGGGAAGTGGTAGCTCAGACACTAAGAATCCGCCTGCAATGCAGGAGACCTGGGTTTAGTCGCTGGGTCAGGAAGATCCCCTGGAGAAGGGAATGGCTACCCACTCCAGTACTGTTGCCTGGAGAATGCCATGGACAAAGGAGCCTGGCAGGCTACAGTCCATGGGGTCACAAAGAATCAGACACAACTGAGGGACTAACACTACCACCCACCAGGTAAATTACACTGTGATTCAATTTCTTGATATTTAGATAGTAAAGTTAAGAGTCTTCTTTCAGTTTCTGGAAGCGTACATGCTTAAACAGATGCAGTATCATTTCTTTCATGAGGTCAAAATGTTACATGTATATGAAGGGAAATTACTCCACCGAAATTCTAGGACATTTAGAAATAAATTCAAAATCTCTTCCTTTTTGGTTTTTCTTCACAAGAGATCTGAACTGACTTAAGAAAGGTCACCAACCACATGTGCAAAATAGACTTTCTAATAAAATCGTAATTGTGTGAATTAGCTTAAATTTGTGCACTTCTGCTTCTCTTGCTACCCTAAATTTTTTAATTTAATTTTTATGTTATATTGAAATATAGCTGATTTACAACACTGTTTGCTTCAGGTGTACAGTTAAGTGATTCAGTTATACATATACACACACTCAATCTTCTTCAGATTATTTTCCCATACAGCTTATGACAGAATACTGAGTAGAGTTCTCTGTGCTATACAGTAGGTCCTTGTTGATTATCTATTTTATCTACACTAGTATATCCTTAATTTTTGATGTTACTGTTACTTGAAGAAAATAATAATAAATTCACAACTTCCTCAGATGATAGTCAAGAAATACAAGAAATAAGGTAGGATTAAAGAATATAGGGCTGAAAATGAAGAGAAGGCTTAGATTAAACAACCCAACCTCAGCTGGCTTCAGCTAAAAGGTGTGTGGTGAGGTGAGGCGGGGCGGGGCGCAGGCGGCGCTGTTAATCTGAAGAATACAGGAGGATTTCACAGAACAGGAAGACACCCAGCCCCAGAAAGGACTGGAGGAGCAAGTCTACAGTTATCTCAGGTAGTATTCTCTTCCTGCTTCTCTATACTTACTTTAATCTCTCCATCCATAAATCACCTTTCTCTGTCCCCAGACACAAGAGCAGAACACAATGGCCTAGAATTCCCAAGTGTTTCGTTAGGCCCTGTGAATGCAGAGAGGTCGAACCCTCTCTTGGGCCCAATGTCAAATTTCCAAGAAAGGGACACTGATTGGACTAGCTTGGGTCAGGACTGAACTAAAACTGATTCAATCCTCTGTGTACTCTGTGGAGAGGAAGAAGTATGCAGGGGAGTGGATGTCTAGGTTTGATCACAGTTAAGGGGTCTGTGTTGAGTTAGACAAACACTCCAGAAGTCCCCATTACAGTCCCAGCACCATACCCTGGTTTTCTCATAATCACAGGAAAGGAACTGCTCACCAAAGTTCACTTGCGACTTTTTGTAGTAGAGTTTAACAGAACTCAAGAAAATTAACGGAATTTAAGAAATTAGAGACTGACTAGCATCCACCACTGTTTTTTTTTGTTGGGGTGGGGGGTGGTTCATGTCAACAAGAAATAAAAGCCAAAAAATTATAAATTCTGGAAATAAAAATTATCTTTTATAAATATGACGGTCAATATGATAAACACAAGAAAAATTTTAAAAAAAATCATGAGATCTTGGAGAGTTGAAACCGCTATCATGGTTCAAGGCTGGACGGTTAGAGCAATGCCAGGCACAGAGCACATGCTCCAACATTCCCACTGACCAAACTCAGAACTTCTCAACCACAGTTCTTTAACATGGGTTACACGTGTGCTCCAGCTACCAATGCCCTCAGGTTTGGGGGAGGACACCTGCCATGAGCACTATTTACTAGGACTCTTGGGATGCAAATACTATATAATATTACAGAAGCTGAGATGCACTGAATAAATGACCAAAATACTACTGGAACTCAGAGTTCTAGCAAGGTGGTGAGTTACCAAGTAAATCCAAGTAAGGTCAATAAATGTTTAATCAATGTTCAACTCATTTTTGCTGTGCACTCGCTAAGTTATGTCCAACTCTGCGACCCCATGGACTGTAGCCCACCAGGCTTCCTCTGTCCATAGGATTTTCCAGGCAAGAATACTGAAGTGTGTGGCCATTTCCTCCTGCAGGGGAGCTTCCTGACCCAGGGATTGAACCTGAGTCTCCTGCATTGCAGGCAGATTCTTTACCACTGAGCCACTGGAAGCTGCCAGGAAGCCCAGCAACTCAGTAATTATACAAAAAAAATGCAAGTTAAAACAAACAAAACTGGCTAGGATTTTTTTTTTTGAGAAGGCTTTACCCAATGCTAGTAAGGAAACAGGAGACTGGTACACACTGCTGAGGCAGCATACCCTTAAGGCTTGGGAGTATACTCCAATATACTGAGAGAGCTGGAATAGATTGGTGGGAGAGATATCAATAACCTCAGATATGCAGATGACACCCTTATGGCAGAAACTGAAGAGTAACTAAAGAATCTCTTGATGAAAGTGAAAGAAGAGAGTGAAAAAGTTGGCTTAAAACTTAACATTCAGGAAAAGGAAGATGGCAGAGGAATAGGACGCGGAGACCACTTTCTCTCCTACAAATTCATCGAAAGAATACTTGAACGCAGAGCAAACTTTACAAAACAACTTCTGATCGCTAGCTGAGGTCATCAGGCGCCCAGAAAAGCAGCCCACTGTCTTCGAAAGGAGGTAGGACAAAATATAAAAGATAAAAAGAGAGACAAAAGAGCTAAGGACGGAGATCCGTCCTGGGAAGGGAGTCTTAATAGAGGAAGTTTCCAAACACCAGGAAACCCTCGCACTGGTGGGTCTGGGGGAAGTTTTTGAATCTCGGAGGGCAACCTGATTGGGAGGGGAAGAATAAATAAAACCCACAGATTACGTGCCTAAAAGCAACTCCCAGCAGCAAAGTACCCCAGACGCCCGCATCTGCCAACAGCAAGTGGAGATGGAACGGAGAGGAGTGGGCGGCATTGCTTAGGGTAAGGACCGGGCCTGAGTGCCCTGAGGAAAATCGGAGGGAGCTTCTGTGAGTTACCAACTTAAACTGTGGGATAGCAAGAGAGAGAGAGATAATTAACCAGCCCGAACACACTGCCGGCCGTTCCCAGAACAAAGGGACCGAGCAAGTCCAGAGAAGAGCTCGCGGGCTGCGGACCGACCCAGCCCCACCGGAGACAGGAGGCAGGGGGGAGGGGAAAGGGGCAGGCTAGGCCCCAAGGACCGCATCCCCTACCACACTGCAAACAGGCCTCCAGTTTCTAATCAAAGACTTCCTGAGATTCTGGATGGTCGACATCCGCAGAGAGGGTCGCAGCTAGAGACAGGGCGCACGCATGCAACCGGTGAGGGTGGGGACCGGGGCTGGGGACATGGAGAGGAGAAGGCACGATGCACCCGGGGAGAGTGCGCCAGTCAAGCTCCTGGCTGCCTGAGCTGCCCTGACGGGGAAGGCACAAAACGCAGGCGCAGCTTTTTGTTCCGCGATTTTGTGGAACATCGGAGGGCTGGAACTGCGCGCAGCGCAGGGCACACTCCATGTAGAGCAGCCGGGAGCCTGAGCAGCGGAGATGGGGAAAGCAACACCAGTCCCTCCCCACAGCGCGACGGAACTAGCTACCTGAATAAGAGACCACCTCCGCCCGTCTGTGTCAGGGCGGAAATTAGGCACTGAAGAGACCGGCAGACAGAAGCCAAATAAACAAAGGGAACCGCTTCAGAAGGGACCGGTGCAACAGATTAAAATCCCTATAGATAACATCGACTACACCGGAAGGGGGCCTGTAGATATCGAGAAGTGTAAGCTGGAACGAGGAGCTATCTGAAACTGAACTGAACCCACACTGACCGCAACAGCTCCAGAGAAATTCCTAGATATATTTTTACTTTTTTTTTCTTTTTTTAAGTGAGAAAAAAAATTTTTTTTAATTTTTTTCTCTTCTATTTTCTTTTAAAAGTCCCTATTACTCCCCCATTACTCCTTAACTTTCATTTTCATAGATTTTTACGATTTTTTTAATTAGGAAAAAAATTTTTTTCTTGTTTTTTTTTCTTTTTCTCTTCTTTTTTCTATTTTTCTTTTTCTCTTATTTCCTTTTAAAGTCCTCTATTACTCCTCTACTACTCCTTAATATTCATTTTCATTACACTATAACCTTGCAAAAAAAAAAAAAGAGAGAAGCCCTATTTTTAAACCAAATTTCATATATATTTCTAAAATATTTTTTGTGTTTTGGTTTTTGTTTTTAACATTGTATTTTTAAGAGTCTAACCTCTACTCTGGATTTTTAATCTTTGTTTTTCAGTATATGATATAAATTGTGGACATTTAAGAATCCAATATTCAGTTCCCATTTTTATTCAGGAGTGTGTTGATTACTCTCTCCCAATCTTGACTCTCCATTTTCTACCTCAGAACACCTCTACTTCCTCCCTTCCCCATCTCTTCCCAACCCAATTCTGTGAATCTTTGTGGGTGTCTGGGCTACGGAGAACACTCTGGGAACAGACAACTGCGTAGATCTGTCTCTCTCCTCTTGAGTCCCCCTTTTTCTCCTCCTGCTCATCTCTATCTCCTTCCTCCCTCTCCTCTTCTTCATGTAACTCTGTGAACCTCTCCAGGTGTCCCTCATGGGGGAGAATCTTTTCACCATTAACCTAGAAGTTTTATTATCAGTGCTGTATAGTTGGAGAAGTCTTGAGACTACTGGAAGAGTAAAACTGAAATCCAGAGGCAGGAGACTTAAGTCCAAAACCTGAGAACGCCAGAAAACCCCTGACTACATGGAACATTAAGTAATAAGAGACCATCCAAAAGCCTCCATACCTACACTGAAACCAACCACCACCCAAGAGCCAATAAGTTTTAGAGCAAGATATACCACGCAAAAATTCTCCAGCAACGCAGGAACATAGACCTGAACATCAACATACAGGCTGCCCAAGGTCACACCTAACACATAGACCCATCTCAAAACTCATTACTGGGCACTCTATTGCACTCCAGAGAGAAGAAATCTAGTTCCATGCACCAGAACACCGACGCAAGCTTCCCTAACCAGGAAACCTTGGCAAACCAATCGTCCAACCCAACCCACTGGGTAAAACCTCCACAATAAAAAGGAACCACAGACCTCCAGAATACAGAAAGCCCACTTCAGACACAGCAATCTAAACAAGATGAAAAGGCAGAGAAATACCCAACAGGTAAAGGAACATGAAAAATGCCCACCAAGTCAAACAAAAGAGGAGGAGATAGGGAATCTACCTGAAAAAGAATTTAGAATAATGATAATAAAAATGATCCAAAATCTGGAAAACAAAATGGAGTTACAGATAAATAGCCTGGAGACAAAAATTGAGAAGATGCAAGAAATGTTTAATAAAGACCTAGAAGAAATAAAGAAGAGTCAATTAAAAATGAATAATGCAATAAATGAGATCAAAAACACTCTGGAGGGAACCAAAAGTAGAATAACGGAGACAGAAGATAGGATAAGTGAGGTAGAAGATAAAATGGTGGAAATAAATGAAGCAGAGAGGAAAAAGGAAAAAAGGATCAAAAGAAATGAGGACAACCTCAGGGACCTCTGGGATAATGTGAAATGCCCCAACATTCGAATCATAGGAGTACCAGAAGAAGACAAAAAGAAAGTCCATGAGAAAATACTCGAGGAGATAATAGCTGAAAACTTCCCTAAAATGGGGAAGGAAATAGCCACCCAAGTCCAAGAAACCCAGAGAGTCCCAAACAGGATAAACCCAAGGCGAAACACCCCAAGACACATATTAATCAAATTAACAAAGATCAAACACAAAGAACAAATATTAAAAGCAGCAAGGGAGAAACAACAAATCACACACAAAGGGATTCCCATAAGGATAACAGCTGATCTATCAATAGAAACCCTCCAAACCAGAAGGGAATGGCAGGACATACTTAAAGTAATGAAAGATAATAACCTACAACCTAGATTACTGTACCCAGCAAGGATCTCATTCAGATATGAAGGAGAAATCAAAAGCTTTACAGACAAGCAAAAGCTGAAAGAATTCAGCACCACCAAACCAGCTCTTCAACAAATGCTAAAGGATCGTCTCTAGACAGAAAATACAGAAAGGATGTATAAACGTGAACCCAAAACAACAAAGTAAATGTCAACGGGACCACACCGTTAAATGTAAATGGGTTGAATGCCCCAACCAAAAGACAAAGACTGGCTGAATGGATACAAAAACAAGACCCCTATATATGCTGTCTACAAGAGACCCACCTCAAAACAAGAGACACATACAGACTAAAAGTGAAGGGCTGGAAAAAAATATTTCATGCAAACGGAGAACAAAAGAAAGCAGGAGTCGCAATACTCATATCAGATAAAATAGACTTTCAAATAAAGGATGTGACAAGAGACAAAGAAGGACACTACATAATGATCAAAGGATCAATCCAAGAAGAAGATATAACAATTATAAATATATATGCACCCAACATAGGAGCACCACAATATGTACGGCAAACGCTAACGAGTATGAAAGAGGAAATTAATAGTAACACAATAATAGTGGGATACTTTAATACCCCATTCACAACTATGGATAGATCAACTAAACAGAAAATTAACAAGGAAACACAAACCTTAAATGACACAATGGACCAGCTAGACCTAATTGATATCTATAGGACATTTCACCCCAAAACAATCAACTTCACCTTTTTCTCAAGTGCACATGGAACCTTCTCCAGAATAGATCACATCCTGGGCCATAAATCTAGTCTTGGAAAATTCAAAAAAATTGAAATCATTCCAGTCATCTTTTCTGACCACAGTGCAGTAAGATTAGATCTCAATTACAGGAAAAAAATTGTTAAAAATTCCAACATATGGAGGCTAAATAACACGCTTCTGAATAACCAACAAATCATAGAAGAAATCAAAAAAGAAATCAAAATATGCATAGAAGTGAATGAAAATGAAAACACAACAACCCAAAACCTATGGGACACTGTAAAAGCAGTGCTAAGGGGAAGGTTCATAGCATTACAGGCTTACCTCAAGAAACAAGAAAAAAGTCAAATAAATAACCTAACTCTACACCTAAAGCAATTAGAGAAGGAAGAAATGAAGAACCCCAAGGTTAGTAGAAGGAAAGAAATCTTAAAAATTAGGGCAGAAATAAATGCAAAAGAAACAAAAGAGACCATAGAAAAAAATCAACAAAGCTAAAAGCTGGTTTTTTGAAAAGGTAAACAAAATTGACAAACCGTTAGCCAGACTCATCAAGAAACAAAGGGAGAAGAACCAAATTAACAAAATTAGAAATGAAAATGGAGAGATAAAAAAAAAAAAAAAAAAAAGGAGAGATCACAACAGATAACACTGAAATACAAAGGATCATAAGAGACTAGTACCAGCAGCTCTATGCCAATAAAATGGACAACTTGGAAGAAATGGACAAATTCTTAGAAAAGTATAACTTTCCAAAACTGAACCAGAAAGAAATAGAAGATCTTAACAGACCCATCACAAGCACGGAAATCGAAACTGTAATCAGAAATCTTTCAGCAAACAAAAGCCCAGGACCAGGTGGCTTCACAGCGGAATTCTACCAAAAATTTAGAGAAGAGCTAACACCCATCTTACTCAAACTCTTCCAGAAAATTGCAGAAGAAGGTAAACTTCCAAACTCATTCTATGAGGCCACCATCACCCTAATTCCAAAACCAGACAAAGATGCCACAAAAAAAGAAAACTACAGGCCAATATCACTGATGAACATAGATGCAAAAATCCTTAACAAAATTCTAGCAAACAGAATCCAACAACATATTAAAAAAATCATACACCATGACCAAGTGGGTTTTATCCCAGGAATGCAAGGATTCTTTAATATCCGCAAATCAATCAATGTAATACACCACATTAACAAACTGAAAGATAAAACCAAATGATTATCTCAATAGATGCAGAGAAAGCCTTTGACAAAATTCAACACCCATTTATTATTAAAACTCTCCAGAAAGCAGGAATAGAAGGAACATACCTCAACATAATAAAAGCTATATATCACAGCAAGCATTACCCTCAATGGTAAAAAAAATTGAAAGCATTTCCCCTGAAATCAGGAACAAGACAAGGGTGCCCACTCTCACCACTACTATTCAACATAGTTTTGGAAGTTTTGGAAACAGCAATCAGAGCAGAAAAAGAAGTAAAAGGAATCCAGATAGGAAAAGAAGAAGTGAAACTCTCACTGTTTGCAGATGACATGATCCTCTACATAGAAAACCCTAAAGACTCTACCAGAAAATAACTAGAGCTAACCAATGAATATAGTAAGGTTGCAGGATATAAAATTAACACACAGAAATCCCTTGCATTCCTATACACTAACAATGAGAAAACAGAAAGAGAAATTAAGGAAACAATACCATTCACCATTGCAACAAAAAGAATAAAATACTTAGGAGTATATCTACCTAAAGAAACAAAAGACCTATACATAGAAAACTATAAAACACTGATGAAAGAAATCAAAGAGGACACAAACAGATAGAGAAACATACCGTGTTCATGGATTGGAAGAATCAATATTGTCAAAATGGCTATTCTACCCAAAGCAATCTATAGATTCAATGCAATCCCTATCAAGCTACCAACGATATTTTTCACAGAACTAGAACAAATAATGTCACAATTTGTATGGAAATACAAAAAACCTTGAATAGCCAAAGTAATCTTGAGAAAGAAGAATGGAACTGGAGGAATCAACCTGCCTGACTTCGACTCTACTACAAAGTCACAGTCATCAAGACAGTATGGTACTGGTACAAAGACAGAAATATAGATCAATGGAACAGAATAGAAAGCCCAGAGATAAATCCACGAACCTATGGACACCTCATCTTCGACAAAGGAGGCAAGGATATACAATGGAAAAAAAGACAACCTCTTTAACAAGTGGTGCTGGGAAAACTGGTTAACCACTTGTAAAAGAATGAAATTAGAACACTTCCTAACACCATACACAAAAATAAACTCAAAATGGATTAAAGATCTAAATGTAAGACCAGAAACTATAAAACTCCTAGAGGAGAACATAGGCAAAACACTCTCCGACATGAATGACAGCAGGATCCTCTATGACCCACCTCCCAGAATATTGGAAAAAAAAGCAAACATAAACAAATGGGACCTAATGAAACTTAAAAGCTTTTGCACAACAAAGGAAACTATAAGTAAGGTGAAAAGACAGCCCTCAGATTGGGAGAAAATAATAGCAAATGACGCAACAGACAAAGGATTAATCTCAAAAATATACAAGCAACTCCTGAAGCTCAATTCCAGAAAAATAAATGACCCAATCAAAAAATGGGCCAAAGAACTAAACAGACATTTCTCCAAAGAAGACATACAGATGGCTAACAAACACATGAAAAGATGCTCAACATCACTAATTATCAGAGAAATGCAAATCAAAACCACAATTAGGTACCATTACACTCCAGTCAGGATGGCTGCTATCCAAAAGTCTACAAGCAATAAATGCTGGAGAGGGTGTGAAGAAAAGGGAACCCTCTTACACTGTTGCTGGGAATGCAAACTAGTAGAGCCGCTATGGAGAACAGTGTGGAGATTTCTTAAAAAACTGGAAACAGAACTGCCATATGACCCAGCAATATCACTTCTGGGCATACACACTGAGGAAACCAGATCTGAAAGAGACACGTGCACCCCAATGTTCATCGCAGCACTGTTTATAATAGCCAGGACATGGAAGCAACCTAGATGCCCATCAGCAGATGAATGGATAAGGAAGCTGTGGTACATATACACCATGGAATATTACTCAGCCGTTAAAAAGAATTCATTTGAATCAGTTCTAATGAGATGGATTAAACTGGAGCCCATTATACAGAGTGAAGTAAGCCAGAAAGATAAAGAACATTACAGTATACTAACACATATATATGGAATTTAGAAAGATGGTAATGATAACCCTATATGCAAAACAGAAACAGAGACACAGATGTACAGAACAGACTTTTGGACTCTGTGGGAGAAAGCGAGGGTGGGATGTTTCGAGAGAACAGCATCAACATTATCTATAGTGAAACAGATCACCAGCCCAGGTGGGATGCATGAGACAAGTGCCCGGGCCTGGTGCACTGGGAAGACCCAGAGGAATCAGGTGGAGAGGGAGGTGGGAGGGGGGGATCGGGATGGGGAATACATGTAACTCCATGGCTGATTCATGTCAATGTATGACAAAACCCACTGCAATGTTGTGAAATGGTTGGCCTCCAACTAATAAAAATAAATGAAAAAAAATAAATAAAATAAAACTGGAAAAGAATACTGAAAGCATAAAAAGAAAACAAAAAACCTTAACATTCAAAAAACACAGATCATGGCATCCAGTCCCATCACTTCATGGCAAATAGATGGGAAACAGTGACAGACTATTTTCTTGGGCTCCAAAATCACTACAGATGGTGATTTCAGCCATGAAATTAAAAGACACTTACTCCTTGGAAGAAAAGCTATGACCAACCTAGACAGCATGCTAAAAAGCAGAGACATTACTTTGCCAACAAAGGTTCGTCTAGTCAAAGCTATTGTTTTTCCAGGAGTCACATATGCATGTAAGAGCTGAACCATAAAGAAGGCTGAGTGCTGAAGAACTGATGCTTTTGAACTGTGGTGTTGGAGAAGATTCATGAGAGTCCCTTGGACTGCAAGGAGATCCAACCAGTCCATCCTAAAGGAAATCAGTCCTGAATATTCATTGGAAGGACTGATGTTGAAGTTGAAACTTTGGCCAACTGATGCAAAGAAGTGACTCATTTGAAAAGACCCTGATGCTGGGAAAGATTGAAGGCAGGAGGAGAAGGGGACGACAGAGGATGAGATGGTTGGATGGCATCACTGACTGAATCGACATGAGTTTGAGCAAGCTCCGGGAGTTGGTGATGAACAGGGAGACCTGGCCTGCTGCAGTCCACGGGGTCGCAAAGAGTCAGACACGACTGAGCGACTGAACTGAACTGAACTGAGAGAGAAACACAGGCTACACAACTATACGTAGTTGAGGTTATAAGCTGGCAAGGCAACAAAGACTGAATGCAGCCCTCAGGTCTGCTCTGCTTGAATCCCAGTGTGTTATTATTAGTAGTTGTGGCTCACATAAAAATTGGAGATTTCACACTAAACCCGTATTTCTAAATTTTCAACTTCTCTTAAAGACCTAGAAGGCGTAGAAGCACCAAGACACATGTTCCCAGGGCCACGAATGTGTAGGCTGCCTGACCCTGCACTGTCCCATCTCCAGGTCCCTGAGTCCCAAACAGGCCTGCGAGTCTCCCAGGCAATCTGAGCAAAGCTGACCCTTCCCAGCATACGGACAGGCATCATTTCTGGTCGGGGAGATTTGGAGTATGCTTTTTTACTTCCTTACCTGAATTTTCCAAAGCTGTCTTCAATAAACATATATCGTTTTGGTAATAAGAAAAAACATGCTATTTTTTTAATCTCCCAAATCACAACTACAATATCACTTCATCTAATGAGATCACAACAACTAAAGATAACAGATAATGACTATGGTTTAAAACTAATTGAACTAAGGGAGTAACGTAAGGTTACAATTACGGCAGTATTTCCCTTCCTTTGATACTAATTAAAACACCAGATTGGACAGACAATATTAGCACTTTACAAACTGGATCTTCCTCCAAGTGCATAGCTTCTATAGACATTCAATTCATAAAACCCTATTCTAAGGAGTCGTTTCCATATATTAAGTTTTTTTCACCAAAAAAATGCAAACAGAAAAATCTCTCCTACCAGAAATCTATAGCCATAACCTCAATTAAGTTAATGGTTAAGAAGTTAAATGATTCCCGATCTTTATTTTACATGGTGTTGTTTTACTTGATCCATAAGAATAATGATTTTAAGGGGTTCTCTTCCTCAGAGAACTTTGAAAAGTTTATACAAATTGCCACTCATCTCACCCCATCAAAAAGTAAATCATACTACCCTCACGGTAAAGAAAAAGTACAAGGACAGGTACAAATGTCAACTTTCAGGTAACCGATGGGGGGGGGGGGAGGGCGCCTGTTAATTCAATATTTCCCTCTCACTGCCCTCCAAGCCACTCCCACATAACATCCAGAGGAATCTAGTCAAACAAGAGGGTCTCACTTGCTTAAAACTGACATCAGCATCTACCTCCTCTGACTCCGAGTAAAATCCAAGCCGGCACCTGTCTGCTCTATACCTCACCTGTCTCTCCAGTGCTCACCTCCCCCGGGTGACTTAGGTCTCCAGGTAAACAGACCCTCAAACACTAACCTATTCAGTACGCCAGCACAACTGCTGAGCGGCCACCATGCACTGGACCCTGTTCCAGGTCGTGAGGACAACCCTTCCTCTCTTGTGGAACCCACCCCTTACTCAGCCCCTCTACCAAGTTCTCCTCCTCCTCAGTTTCTCTGATCATCTTTTTTTTCATTTCTTTTTTTTTGTTTTGAGAGCGCTTACATTAGTTTATAATTTGATTTATGTATCTATTTTCAGCCATGCTTGCTCTTCGTGGCTGAGAGGGCGTTTCTCTAGTTGCAAAGAGCAGGGGCTACTCTGCTGTTGCGGAGCACAGGCTCTAGGGCGTGGAGACTTCAGTAGCTGGCACATGGGCTCAGTAGCTGCGGCACACAGGCTTAGTTGCTCCATGGCATGTGGGTCTTCCCAGATCAGGGATCAAACACATGTATCTTGCGCTGATGGGAGGATTCTTCAAAATACTAAAACAGCAATTTTATTAACTATATCTCAAGGTATCTGAAAATAAGCAGTACTACCTATAACAGACTTATTATCACTGACTGACTTTGTTTAACAATACTTTTTGGTAAGTGAAGAAGAGAGGAGGAGGGAATTTTCATCACTGAAACCAGGAATATACCACTAAATTGTTTGGTCAACTTTTCAAGGTTTCTCTAATTACTAACTGTACAGTTTTTATATGTCAGTGATCAAAATGGGATATTCCAATTCTGTAAGAATGGAGCAGTTGACTTCCAAATGAGTTCAGAAACTGAAAGGATACTTGCTTCTAAAATGTATTATCTTTAAGATTACAGGAGAAATGGATTGATTTTTATAAAACAGTGGATGCATAACAAATACTCTTGTTATAGATAGTGCACAGGAATGAGTACATGTGTGTGTTTATTCAATGGCTTATAAAACAACACATTACCCTTGTTATAGGGTTTCCCTGGTGACTCAGTGGTAAAGAATCTGCCTGCAGTGCGGGAGATGTGGGTTCAACCCCTGGGTCAGGAAGATCCCCTAGAGAGGGAATGGCAACCTACTCCAATATTCTTGCCTGGAGAATTTCATGGACAGAGGAGCCTGACAGGCTGCAGTCCATGGGATCGCAAAAAGTCAGACACAACTGAGCAATTAATGCTTTACTTTCACCCTTGTTAGAATAAAGCTGGTCAGAAAATTTGCCTCAGAGAGAGGTGAGTAGGCCTCTACACAAACAAAACAAATGGCTCCAATGGCATCTTGTCCCCCAGCTTTTATCACAAGAATCAGTGTCCTCCTTAACCAGGCTGGTGAAAACATGGCAGAAAAGCCAGTTGGCTTTGCCCATTTCCTGCAGCTGTATCACCTAACCCTAGCTGTATCACCTCACCGGTCACCAGAGGGACTTGCAGACACAATGCAGGGATGAACAGAACCATCCCTGAGAAAGAAGCCAGTCAAAATGCTCCCCAAGGCACAGAGGATCCAAAGCTGGTCCTCCTGCATGAAGAAGAGGCTGTTTAATTTTAACCAAGAATAAAAAAAAAAAAAATTCTGACCAACTGCTGTGACCTTGTAATTTTCACATTCAAATTCAGGTGAGCCTGAAATTATCACATCCCTCGGTTCAGCTCCTGGCTCCACCATGGATGAGGAGTGAAGGGGTCTCAGGACCACTCCCACCCGGCTGGGTGGAGCCCTGGCCCACACAATGCTGAGAAGGGTTTTGGTGACCAGCCCAACACAGCCCGGGCAGTCCTGCCTCGCTCAGCAGTACAAACTCAGGCCAGAGAGCTGAAACGATTTCACCAACCCTCTCTCTGGGAGATAAGCTGGCAAGGTAAGCTGCCAATCATTAATCCTACTAGAAAAAGAGAGCGATGACGAATTCAAACAGATTCAGTTCGGTTCAGTCACTCAGTTGCGTCTGACTCTTTGCAACCCCATGGACTACAGCACGCCAGGCCTCCCTGTCCATCACCCACTCCCGGAGTTTACTCAAACTCATGTCCATTCAGTCAGTGATGACATCCAACCATCCCATTCTCTGTTGTCTCCTTCTCCTGACTTCAATCTTTCCCAGCATCAGGGTCTTTCCCAAAGAGTGAGTTCTTCGCATCAGGTGACCAAAGTATCAAACAGATTAGCTTACTGGAAACTCACCTTGTTAGCAGGCTAGTCATTAGCAAGAAAACATCAATGATCTTCTACCATCACACTTTAGAAGGGTTTTAAAAAAAAAAAAAAAAAAAAAACAATCTCCCAGTGGATGGGTGACATCTCTACAGTAAGGCCTTTGCATTCCTGAACTGAACTTCCGCCAGACACTTCAATTCTCCAACCAGGCTGAGGTGGAAATGTTTGTACAGGTTCCCAGCTGCCTCCCTAAGCTCACTTCTGTCCCTAAGCCCACTTGTCTTGCATTTCCAAGGCAAGTCCACACCAAGTAAACTGCCTTTTCCAACTGTGCTAACCTCCTCTGTGACTCTGATCCTGTTTTTCATATGGGGGTGTTTTAGGAAAACTACTACAGAGTAAAGGGTAGCATACTGCTTTCAGAGGTGAATGCTAGACAGGACAGTAGGCTTATTTGTGAGCTAAGTTATGAGACTAACTCCTCACTGAGAGGGCTTTGAATCTGTGTGGCACCGACTTTATAAATGAATACATGCCAGGAAACTGCTAGGTTAGTCTCAAACAGAAATCAGGAATGCAAAAAGTACCCCAATACCCGTACAACATTTGCAGGCAAGAGGCAATCCAGCACTGTGGAGTTTGGGCTCTAGAGTAACCATTCTGCAGAGTCACTTGCTGGCTCCTGTGATTTAACAGAGGGTTTTTTGGTTCTCAAGTCACATTCATGTAAAAAACCGAGAATTTGTAAAAATTAAGCGAGTTTATGCTTATAAAATGCTATAAACGGACTTGATAAGTTTTAGCTATTATTCTTCCAGGTGTATGAATTTCCAGCTTCCAGATCAAATCACCAACATGTTCACAATAACAACCCACTCTTCTTTCTAAAGATAAAACAATTCCCTAAGTTGGTCACTTAATAAGTCATTCCTCAAAAAAAGGAAGGGGGAGGGAAACGAAACTCTTATACAACATGCTGAGTGTACTGCTACAGTCTTTCTAAATGACTAACTGAAAGGATGTATCAAAAACCCTTAAACCATAATATGTACTTTGATCTTACAATCACACCTCTAGAAATTTATCCTAAAGGGAAAAAAAAATCTCAAAGGTATATATAGAGATGCATGGAGGACAGTTATTGCAGAGATGATGATAATAGCAGTGGGAGAAAAATAATGTTTAATAAAAACAAATTGGTTGGGGACTTTTTCCTCTGGTGGTCCAGAGGTAAAAAATCCACCTTCCAATTCAGAGGATACAGGTTCAATCCCTAGTCAGGGAACCAAGATTCCACATGCCTTGGGTAACGGAGGCTGTATTCCACAATGAAGACCTGATGCAGCCAAATAAATAAATCATAGATTCACAAGATGGAATATTATTCAGTCAACATTACAACTGACTACATAGGGAAGAAACGATTCATAATGAGATGTTCAGAAGCACAGGTTAGGAAACAACCATATGTATACCAGGATCCCATATTTGCCAACCAAAATTACATATACTGACAAATAGCACAGAGAAAAAACTGTTTGGAGAAATGTATTCAGGTAGTGGGTCTCTAAGTATTTTACAGTTTTCTACTCTTTACTTTCCTGTATTTCAATTATTCTACCACAAACATGTAATTCTTTAAAATACAAGGGATCATCTAAACTGATTAACAGATTTTTTCTGAAATAGTACAATTAAGCTGAGAAGCATGACAGGCTTATCTTTATTTAGAAAAAAATCTGCCTAGAACCTGATGTTTTATTAGTTACTTTTAATGTTTAATTATTACTGTAATTTTAAAATTATACATATTCAGTGCCAGGAAATTAGCAAGAGACTTCTTTTTAAGCAAAGGATTTCTACTTACTACCATAAAGTACATTAGTACAAAAACTGAACAGACTAGCTAGAGTTTCACACATTTTTATATATCTCAATATTTTATCATCATAACTAACATATATTAAATGAATGTGTCTCAAGAACTTAAGTGAGAATTTAGAAGTATTAAATTTTTAAAATAATTTCCTTTTTTGAATTTGATTTTTACAATTTTGGCCGTGCTGGGTCTTCTGTGCTGCTCTCTTTAGTTGCATCAGTGGGCACAACCAGGGCGCCCCTGGTGGCCCCAAAGGTGAAGGTGAGGGTTAAAACACAGCCCAGCCCAGCACTGCACAACTATAGTTGTGGCTCGCGGGCTTCTCTCTGCGAGGCTTCTCTTCTTGCGGAGCGCAGGCTCCAGGGCATGTGGGCTCAGTCACACTGGGCTTAGCTGTGCCGTGCGTGGCGTGTGGAATCTTCCCGGACCAGGGATTGAACCCACGTCCACTGCATTGACAGGTGGATTCTTAACCACTGGACCACCACAGAAGTCCTAGAAGTATTACATTTTACTACAACAATTCCCATTTTCAGCTGAGAAAACTGAGGCACTGAGAGGTTAGGTGACCAGATCAAAGTCACAGACCGTGGTCTGTGGTGCTTAGTCACTCCGTCCTGTCTGACTCTTCACGACCCCATGGACTGTCGCCCTCCAGGCTCCTCTGTTCATGGGGATTCTCCAGGCAAGAATACTGGAGTGGGTTGCCATGCCCTCCTCCAGGGGATCTTCCTGACCCAGGGATCAAACCCAGGTCTCCCACGTTGCAGGCAGATTCTTTACCATCTGAGCCACAAGGGAAGCCCAAGAACATTGGAGTGGGTAGCCAATCCCTTTTCCAGGGGATCTTCCCCACCCAGGAACCCAACTGGGGTCTCCTGCATTGCAGGCAGATTCTTTACCAGCTAAGATACTAGGGAAGCCCCAAGTCACAGACTATGTAGGGTCAAACCCAATATTCTCTAGAGGTTGCACTCTTAACTATCCATACCCTCAACTACACAGCAGAAGCTGTTATTTATTTATCTATGCTGGGCTCTGACAGAAAGGAGTGAAGGTCATATATTAGGAGTATGAAAAATAAAATTGGAAAATTACCAATTTTCTTTCTTTTGGGAAAATCCAATTTTTATTGCATTATATTGGTCTTATCATAGGTTATAAAATGACATTCTGATGTACTGATAGCAAATAATTTACCATTATGCTGTGACTTAAATTTACATTCTGAGTCTAAGCAAACATTTTGCTAGGAGCCTTCTTTTCAGCTTATCCTCCTGAGTTATGCTTGGGAAAGGTTCTCTCCTTTCAGAGACAACCAAACTTACAGAAATGACTGGGGTGTGGTACTTATGGCTCCCAGTTTATAAAGTGACTATGAAATGATAAGATTAACTTTACAAGTAAAAGTTTAAAGGTGTGGGCTCACTGTGACGTAATTCACGCAAATATTTCATACAGTTCCTCCAGGCACTACTCTAGGAGGTACAGTGATCTCTGCCCTTCTGAGATATATTATTACAGGTGCCTTACATATCTGAAGATCATGGTTTTTTATTAGACGTCCAAGGTATGAAAGTTAGTCTGTCATTTGAAAAACATGCCATCCTCTTCAGGGCACAGTCTGGGGACACAGTCAGTGATAAGGAACCACAAGGCTAGTGGTTCTCCAATGCTACTGTGTAAGAAAACTTCCTGGAGAAGTTGGAAATCAGATCCCAGGAGTCTGTATTTTTACCAATAACTTCACGTTATGTTGATGTAAGTGATTTGAGGTCTAGACATTGAGAAACCTGCTTGTAAGTGGAACCATTCAGAAGAGAAAGATCACTCACAAGAGAAGAGCCCTATGGCAGTGGGATGTGAACTGAGGAATATAAACCCGACTGACCTGTAATTAATTACCTATAATTCACAAGTCCACATTAAAAAGCTGAGTAAGAGTAGATGAATTTAACGGCACCTCCTCCTTAACCCCCTTTATGGAGATTTGAGTTTGCCTCAATCTAGTTATTTTGAGAAAACATGAACTTAAGCAGAGCTTTATTTCCGATAAGAGGGATAAGCATTAAGAAAAAGGAAACTGCTAGTCAATTGCAAACAAAAAAAACCTAAGAGAGACAAACATTTCACGGAACTAACTTGCTACCACTCATTTTATGCCCTATTTCACAATGCTTAGTATCTGAACAATCCACAGGGTTCCAAAGTACATCAAAAATGTGTTCATTTCCTCTCTTACTCAGGCAGAATAATAATAGACTTTTGTGAAGGTACCATGTGCCTCAGAAATTTCAATAGATACATTCTTAAATAAAGAAATAGCCTTCAAAAACAATTCTATCAGAAATTCACCCTACTGGAGCTATTTATAGAAGTCTTAAATAGCTTTTGGACCATCACTAAATTAGTGTCCTTCATTTCTGAATTTGGATTACCTAAAGTTTTTGGCTTCTTTACAACTGTCCTACAGAAAGAACTCAATATTGAAATATGTTTTTCTTCTTTTGTTATAAGCAAACAATCATAAAAATAACATAATTGTTTCAGATGAACTATTAAAAATTTAAAAATAAAACACAGCATTTTGTTCTCATGATAAGTAGAAATCATAACTTTGGATGGGTACTAAGCTTCTGCACCTTAAGTCATATAAAAATAAAGGTATCCCAATAAATATACTCCTATTTCAGACGGTAAGTGTAGCACTATATATATCAGCCGGCCTGCTGGCTCCATGGTCTCAGTTCCTACCCTCAGATCCTGTCCACTACATAAACACTGAGCCTGGTCTTCATCCATTCAAAGGGATTAGTAAAAACTGCCTCTCCGATGACAGAATTGAGATTTTCCAGATGTATTTTTGGCACGGTACTTGTTTTTTATTATCTATACTTTTTATTGCACTTGCTTTTATTATTTGGACGTCCCGACCACGTAAACATTAAGAGCAGGATGCCAGCAGATAAAACACAAAGAAACCTATTAGGAGTCGCATCTATTTAAATTTTCAGGCTGGTGCTGCCTCCAGAATAGCACTGAGGATGGCAAAGTTCTAAAGGAAACTTTCATATTAAGAGGCTAGCAAAAAAATCTCCAGACCTCTAACTCAACGCAGATGCCCCTAACTGTTTTCTTCAAAAGCAAAACCTTTAATCTGAATCACAACAAAAGATGCCCACAGGAAATGTAATCTACGAAGGTGATTCCTAATCCAAAAGGCAAACAAGAAGTAAGAGGGAAAGGCGCAACCCCATTCCTCGTCGATTTCCTCTTCCTGGGGATTCTGACTGCATTTTCCTCGGTCAAGCCAGACAGAGCCTGGCAACTGTGCCTCCGGTCCACACCGTAAAACCGTGTCAGTGCGTAAAGAAGGGGAAAGGGAAGCGGCCGACGCCGGGGACGCGCTCCCCCCTTGAAAGGAAGAGCCGCTTTCTGTGAAATACCACCGGAGTCAAGTCAGTCCCAGCAGGAGGACGCGGGGCCAAAACGGCATTGATTGCCCTTCACTGACAGGGTTGGTTGTTTTTTTTTTTTTTTTTTTGCGGGCGGAGGAGAGAGAAGAAGGGATGAGCCGGGGAGGAGAGGCCGGGCATTCCGGATCTCGGGCAGGCTGGCGGGGAGGCGAGGGTCGGCCCGCCCGCCCCACTCGGGCGACCGCGGGCAGCGAGGTCAGCCCTGCAAGGGACCCCACGGCCCCGCGTGCCCCTAGAGAAAGGACGGGACCTGCCCCCAGCTCGGCCGGCCACGGCGACCAATGCCCATTCAACCCCCCGAAGCCCGTCCCGCGGCCGCCGCCCACCCCGCAGCCTCGGTCCGCCGCGGAGCCCCGGCCTCCCGGCGCGTGCCAGCCGGCCGCCACCACCCACCACCCACCCAGCCACCCCCGGCGGCCCGGGAGGATGGGAAGGACGAGACACACGGGCGCCTCCAGGGCGCGCGGCTCAGGGTGAAGGGCGCCGGGAGGGACGCGCACACTGGCCCCGGGGTGGGAAGGGGATGGACGGGCGTCCCGGGCGGCCATCGCGCCCACCCTCGCCCCCGCCGCCTGCCCGGTGAAAGGCAGGCCGACGCGGTCCAGCTCTCTCCTCACCTCATCTCCAGGCGGGTCCACGCTGCCGCCTCAGGGGGACAAAAAAAATCAGTGCAGCTCAGTCGCCGCGGGAAGGGGACGCAGGAGCCGCAGCCCCGCACACCATCCCCGCCCGCCTCTCTGGGCGTCCCGGAGTCCGCCCGGGATTCTCCCTCGCGAGCCGCCGTACTACCGAGCAACCAAGCTGCGCGCCCTCCCGTCTCCACCTCAGCTCTCTGCCTCTCTTCGCTTCCCTCCCTCTGTCCCTCGCTCCCGCCTATCTCCTCATCTCCCCGGGGACCTGCCTCCCCCGCGCCCTCTCCGCCTCTTCGTCTCCGCCCACGGGGTGGGTGGGTGGGGACAATGAAAAACCAACCAATCGAAAGAAAGGGTTCACACCTCCTCCCGCCCCCTCCATCTAGCCCCGCCCACCGCGGGGGAAACGCAACTGAAAAGAAAAAAATCTGGAGGAGGGACGGAGTGACAGCCGGATCGACAAATCAGCAAGCTCAGAGGGGGCGGGACCTGGCCGCCCTAACCCCCTCCCCCGCCGCCCCGCCCCCTTTTCCGAAGCAGGCCTCTGGCGTAGGGTTTCCCGACGGGCATAGAAGCGTCTGTGTCGGGCTTCGGAACGTTTTGTTCCACGGTCTCGGTGCCATTTGGCCGTTGCTGTACGAGGCGAGGTACAAGTTAGGACGTCTTCAACTAACTAACGGCAGGTGTCACAGGAGAGAACAATGTAGCGGCACAAGGAGGGCGGGGCACAGTCCCAGGAAGGTGATGGGGATACGGTTGGAATGAGGAAGGGTGTGGTCTTGAACAAATTTACATAAAGTTGAACCCGTCGGCCTCTAGGACTTGGCGCATTGATTGGTAGCCCCAGGCGCGTCGCCGTGGAGCATGCCGGGAGATGTAGTTCCGCGTTCGGTTGCTATGGCCGTCTCCGCGCATTGATTGGAAGGCCCAGGCACGTCGCCTTGGAGCATGCCGGGAGATGTAGTTCCGCGTTCGGTTGCTATGGCGGTCTCTAGAGTGCGAGACTGACGAGCGACCTGACCAATGGGAACAGGCTGTGGCGCTTAGGGGGCGGGCCCTCTACTGAGGTGCTCGAAGGTGGTGGAGGTGAAACTGCAGGCCGTTGGAGCCGCTCCGAGGCAGGTGAGCGCAAAGAGACGTGCTGCGTGTCTTGGGAAACCGGGCTTTGGGCGGAAACTCGGGAGACGCCCAGCGGGACCGTCCAGCCCTGGGGCGCAGGGTGGTTCCCGTAGCACCCCAACCTTATTAACACTTCTCGGGCTCAGGCCTAGCTGGCTTGGCTGAGGCCGCTGAGGGGCGGGAGAGACTTGATTTGCCTGACGATTTCCTGGTCTTTACTGGTTTTGATGGTGGATGTTATTTCAGCTTGCATCTTCCTCCACTTTCATGGAAGCAAAAGTCTGGAAGTTCCCTTCCACCGAGACTCCCAGGTTGGATTTTACCCACTCCCGCGTCTTTTTGTTTCTATACTTTGAGTTTCTTTTTCTTTCTGCCTTACTGCTTCTATACGACTGCTTTCTCCTCCGTCACTCCCACCCCCGCCCCCTCGCCGGGGACAATTACTTAAAGCAGGGGCATTCGGGTTTATGTAACTCTAGGGCCAGATTTGCCTTCCAGATTAAGCTAAAGGGAGGAATACTCTGGAGCAACGCGTGAGAACCCCCTAGAACCGTTTTGAAGTGCAGACGGCGATGCTGAGGGTGAGGACGGGTCCTGAGAATCTCCGTTTCGGACAAGCTCTCTCAGGTGCTGCCAGTCCAGGTTACAGGCAGCAAGGTTTTGCATATTTAATGGGAGCCACTTTAAAAAAAAAAAATAAGAAAAAGAGAAATATGTGAAATTACTGCTGGAGTTTTATTTAAAGTATATCTAAAATATCATATCAGCACGTAATCAAATGTTTAACAATCGAGATTTTGTACATTCATTTTCTTCACATTTGAAGAAACCTGGTGGACATCTTATGCTAACAGTACATCTCAGTTCTGACTAGGCACAGCTCACGGGCTTCAGGATGATACAACCCACTGCAGAAATTAAAAGGTATTAAATCTTGGGTTGCCTCTGACAAAACCCCTTACTGCTTTGTGAGATGGATTTTGGAAGTACTTTACCAGATCTCCACTCAATTTACAGAAATAATAGTACAAACAGCCAGCATTTATTCAACACTTCCTTTGTGCCAGGTATTGTACTTGAGTGCTTTGCATGTATTATTTAAGCCTTACTGTTACTCTCCTGTTTTACAGGTGTGGAATTTAAGGCCCAGATGGTTAAAATTACCTAATGTATGTAGGTCATACTCTGAATAAGTGGAAAAGCCAGGATTCAGAGTAGGGTCACTTAGGACTTCTAAATCCATCAATCACCGTAGTGTATAATTATTACATTTTTTCACTAATTTCAATTCATTGATGCCTCTGCTCTAGTTTACGGCTAATCCTGAGACATTCAGATGTCAAACAGAGAGGGTTCACCATACAAGGCACAGTTCCCTCAGTTGTAGTGAAATATTTGGGTAGTCTTACAACTCTCTGTGGTGTCCATTCAATATCAAAGTTCTAAATTGAAGAAGAGTGTTCCAAACCTCAAGGAGATATATAGGCTTTACCCTGTACTGTACTGTACTATACTGTACCCAGTACTATACCCTGGACAGTGTGTCTTGGTTCATCTGTGTACCACCTTGAAGGAGGAAAGTGGGAAGGCTTGGGAATTCTTAAAACGTTTCACCCTGCAATCACAATGTTTTGGGGTTTGTTTTTGGTGAAATCTTTTATTCATTGATAAAAGTGAATCTTTTCTTGCTCATGCAAGCTTCACATAGAATAGTTCAAATACAACTTTAGTATTTTTGCAAAATAATTCTTTTTATCAGTTCAGTTCAGTCGCTCAGTCATGTCTGACTCTTTGAGACCCCGTGAATCACAGCACGCCAGGCCTCCCTGTCCATCACCAACTCCCAGAGCTTACTCAAACCCATGTCCATCGAGTTGCTGATGCCATCCAACCATCTTATGATCTGTCGTTGTCGTCCCCTTCTCCTCCTGCCCCCAATCCCTCCCAGCATCAGGGCTTTTTCCAATGAGTCAACTCTTCACATGAGGTGGCCAAAGTACTAAAGCTTCAGCATCAGTCCTTCCAGTGAACACCCAGAACTGATCTCCTTTAGGGTGGACTGGCTGGATCTCCTTGCAGTCCAAGGGACTCTCAAGAGTCTTCTCTAACACCATAGTTCGAAAGCATCAATTTTTTGGCACTCAGCTTTCTTCACAGTCCAACTCTCACATCCATACATGACTACTGGAAAAACCATAGCTTTGACTAGACAGACCTTTGTTGACAAAGTAATGTCTCTGCTTTTTAATATGCTGTCTAAGTTGGTCATAACTTTCCTCCCAAGGAGTAAGCATCTTTTAATTTCATGGCTGCAGTCACCATCTGCAGTGATTTTGGAGCCCCAAAAGATAAAGTCAGCCACTGTTTCCACTGTCTCCCCATCTATTTCCCATGAGGTGATGGGACCAGATGCCATGATCTTAGTTTTCTGAATGTTAAGCTTTAAGCCAACTTTTTCTCTCTCCTCTTTCACTTTCATCAAGAGGCTTTTTAGTTCCTCTTCACTCTCTGCCATGAGGGTGGTATCATCTGCATATCTGAAGTTACTGATATTTCTCCCGGCAACCTTGATTCCAGCTTGTGCTTCTTCCAGCCCATCGTTTCTCATGATGTACTCTGCATATAAGTTAAATAAGCAGGGTGACAATATACAGCCTTGAAGTACTCCTTTCTAGATTTGGAACCAGTCTGCTGTTCCATGTCCAGTTCTAACTGTTGCTTCCTGACCTGCATACAGGTTTCTCAAGAGGCAGCTCAGGTGGTCTGGAATTCCCATCTCTTTCAGAATTTTCCACAGTTTATTGTGATCCACACAGTCGAAGGCTTTGACGTAGTCAATAAAGCAGAAATAGATGTTTTTCTGGAACTCTCTTGCTTTTTCAATGATCCAGCGGATGTTGGCAATTTGATCTCTGGTTCCTCTGTCTTTTCTAAAACCAGCTTGAACACCTGGAAGTTCTCGGTTCAGGTATTGCTGAAGCCTGGCTTGGAGAATTTTGAGCATTTCTTTACTAGCGTGTGAGATGAGTGCAGTTGTGCGGTAGTTTGAGCATTCTTTGGGATTGCCTTTCTTGGGGATTGGAATGAAAACTGACCTTTTCCAGTCCTGTGGCCACTGCTGTGTTTTCCAAATTTGCTGGCATATTGAGTGCAGCACTTTCACCGCATCATCTTTCAGGATTTGAAATAGCTCAATTGAAATTCCATCACCTCCACTAGCTTTGTTCGTAGTGATGCTTTCTAAGGCCCACTTGACTTCACATTCCAGGATGTCTGACTCTAGGGGAGTGATCACACCATTGTGATTATCTGGGTCGTGAAGATCTTTTTTGTACAGTTCTGTGTATTCTTGCCATTTCTTCTTGATATCTTCTGCTTCTGTTAGGTCTTTTTATACATTGTAGTAAAGATGACATCTTGTGAAATTATTTTCCCTTGATGGTGAATTTATTAGTAAGTATTTAATCAAAAGTACAGTTCCTACTTTGCATCTGAAGTAGGTAATGATTAAAGACCCTATAGTGATTTAGAGAATTAAGTAAGTGTTGACGGACTGCAATTATATTGGTGTATGGAGAAGATGATCCCTTAAGTCAGTTGGAAAGGAGGGAGAATGTAGTAAAAATGTAGGGAGGATCCCTCAGTTTATCTTCCTCATCCCTTGCCTTGTCCCAGTGTCACATGATCAAGCCAGCAGGAAGGGAAGACTGCCATTCATGGCACCATTGGCTGCATTGTTCCCCAGTAGTACAACATGGGAAAATAGGATGCTAACTCAGAAATATAAATGAAGGTTAAGTTTCTGTTGTTCTAAATCTTACTGTATCAAATGGCCCTACATCAAACAGAAACTGGAGCAATGACTTCTAATCTGTGATTAATGACCATCCCACTTCCCCAAACCACCCAGTACCCACACTCCAGCAGTACTGGCAAGGGGGTCCACTAATAAGAATTCTTAAGTGAAAAAAAAAAAAAAAGGAATGCTTAAGTGAAAAGGTATTTTGTAAATCAACAAATAACAAAAGTTAAGCTCTCTTGGAGGGAGGAGAATTAATCAAAACTTCTTTTGATATTCAGAAGAGGTCGTTGTTGGAAGCCACTTGTTGCATGGATAGGCAACAGTTTGACATAGCTAATTAAATGTCTCTTGTCTTGCTTCCACATAAAGTCTTTACCAAAAAATTATTTTCCTTTCCTAATTCTTCACCTAGCTTTAGATCTCAACTTACGTGAGATGTAAAGAGGATGCCCCACTTGTATAAAAATTCAATCAAGTATGTCTTGATAATGTCCATATAAATCTAGACTCTCATAATCAGAAGAGACTTTGATATGGTCATCTCATTCCCATCCCCCTCAACTGATGCTTGAATCTCCCTTATGCTGCTGCTGTAAATGTGTATCCAGCCCCTGGTTTAAATCCATCTATGACTAAAAAAAATAAAATAAATCCATCTACTAATAGGGACCATGTCACTTTTTGCATTTTCCTAAGTCATAGCTCAGTTGGTAAAGAATCTGGCTGCAATTCAGGAGACCCGGGTTCGATTCCTGGGTTGGGAAGATCACCTGGAGAAGGAAATGACAACCCACTCCAGTATTCTTGCCTGGAGAATCCCATGGACAGAGGAGCCTGGCAGGCTATAGTCCATGGGGTCACAATGAGTCAGACACGACTTAGCGACTAAACCACCACCACCAAAATGTGAAAGTAAAAAGTTCTTAGGATATGTGCTACTAGCTAGAAATGCTTTGCAGAGATTAGCTAGGTGTGAGCCACTGTCTCAGTGTTTCCCATGCCCATCTTGTAACAGGCACAGGAGAGCAGTACAGTGTATAACGCCAGTGTACTCCTTGTTTATGTCAAGTGTCCTTGGAATTTACAGATTGCTGGAGACTATCTCCAGCACAATGTAGAGACATCCCTCCCTCTTTAAGAAGCAGAGCTGGCCTGTCCAGTTAGGACTACCAGTCTCCTCTGCAGCCTGCAAAGTATATGGTATTTGAACCAGACCTCCAGCTAGTTACTTTGATTTTACTGACCATAATAGGTTTTATGGGTACATGGTTTAACATTCTTCTTTATCTGATATGTGGATATGTATGAAAAGTCCCACAGGTGGGTAAGAACATGGTTAAAACTTAAGCACCTCTTCAATATAACTGAAGATTTACCCCTAATAATCCGCTAGCATTGTAATACTGTCCACTCAGCCGAGCAAGATGATGAACCACATTTCAGAGCTGACTTCATCTGTTTTTTTTTTTTCAGTAGCCCAGCTGCTTGACAGTTTGTCTGCTTTGTTTAAAACAAAAATGAAGGTGGGTGAAGCATAATACTTCACCATATTATGAAGTTTGTGTTGGGAATAATGAAAATTTGAGCGCATAAGAAGAATCTGGACTTTGAAGTTGTCCGCAGGGAGAGAAGGAAGCTGTGCGGCCGCCTGTGGTCGTTGCCCAGGCCTCAGGCTTCACAGTTTGGGCCTGTAATTGTGCTTACATCCAAGAGGAGCACTTAAGCCAGGAGACTGTAAAGGAGAAGGAAGCCTAGAGGAGGGAATTATGAGAGATTCTAAGATATCCTCGAGGGCTGAAGTTGGCACAATAGAACCTTGTTTGGGGGTGGGAAAAGTGAGTCTAGTTTTATGACTGTTGAATTTGAGGTTGATTTGATACTCAAAACACTTTTGGTTTGAACGTATAGATAAGGATTGATCTTTAGAGGTTTTACTTACAATTATTAATAGATGAGCTCCTTGGGGGAGTAAGTATAGCAGGGGAAGAGCAAGTGAGGTTCATGTTGTTATAACTAAGAGGAAACCATTTGAAATGTCTTCCCGTTGATTTTTTTTTTAGAAATCCTTTAAGAGATTAGTACTTTCATTAACTACTTTCTTGGTATTATTTATGGTAAGTGTTTAATTTATGCAAAGTCCTTATTCTGCTTTCATACCAAAAATTATTTAAAACAGGTGTCTTAATTTTTGTTTCTCCAGATTTATAATAGATTTAATATGTTGATATTATAAAAACAAAGTATTATGAACATAATCTTCAATTTGTGGACTTACGTTAAATATATTTAAAGTTGGATGTACCTGAAGAATTTAAAACTTTATGCTTTTTACGGGGCTTTTTAGGGCTCTTTACATCAACCTATATTTTTTAAACAGGTTTATTTTCAATTAAAAGTTTTATGTAGCACTTTTCTGATAAAGGCAAGGTTATAGTAGAATATATAATTTTGAGGTTAATGACATTCATTTTTGGAAATAGCATGATAAATAGTATATATTTCATTTATATTTTTATTTTATGAAGTGTTCAGTTATTTTATTTCCTGTGTGCAAATATCTTTGTGTTCAATAAAAATTTTATTAAATAATGGATTAAGTGTTCCATTTAATCTGGACCACTGCCTAAGAAATTAAGTGGGTTTTGAATACCATTCATTGTACCATTTTCTCTGTGTTAAGAACTCAGTATTCCTTTTTGGGCTTGCAAAACAAATAATATTTCCTCAATTTTCTTCTGGTCACTTTTATAAAAATACTTCGTTTTCTTCACCTTGTAACTTTGAGGGGTGGTTTTTGTTCCCACATGGTTCCTTATTAAACCAACAACTAAACATTACTTTTTTCTACCAACCAGGCTGATTGTAACCTAATTTGGAGGAACTATTTAGATGATCTGACCAAAACTATGGGCATTACTATGTATATAATAGTCATCTTAAGGGACACTACGGTACATACAAACAGCTTCCAGGATCTTTGAAATTGGGGTGCATACAATATGAGATTCATGTGACTACTGATCTGAGAGACATACTATATGTTTTCAGATGCCGTGGACAGCGAAGACAGTTGACTTCCAGAGTTACAAAGGGAGATGTTTTGAAATCAAGGTGTTGATGTGTAATTATTTCATTCCTCAAAAAGGCAATTCTAGTAGCTCCAGATTGAGTAGAAGCAGAGTTTTATTTATTCAATAATAATAGATATTGATTCTTCGAAGCTGGGGAAACCCACTAGTTGAGTGAATAAAGCAAGGTTTTGTCAGTATGTAATGAAGTCTAGAAGCATGGAAAAGATGGAGTAGATTGCGTGTCACTGGGAGGTGATTTCAGAGAGGGAGTATAACTTGAGCTTTGTTTACTTTGCAGAATCTGTAGAGTAAGTACAGCACAGTCTCAGAGAGCAAGCAGGGCCTGGAGCCTGGAGACAGCAGGGGCCATATGGTATGAAGTCACACTGGGCTTCCCAGGTGGCACAGCGGTAAAGAATCTGCCTGCCAATGCAGGAGGCGCAGACCCCGGGTCAGGAAGATCCCCTTGAGAATGAAGTGGCAACCCACTCCCGTATTCTTGCCTAGAGAATCCCGTGGACAGAGGAGCCTGGCAGACTACAGTCATGGGGTCACAAAGAGTCAGATACGACTGAGCACACATGCACACATATTGCCTAGATCAGACAGGGGATGTGTTTGAAGAATGAAGAAGTAAGGTAAACTAGGGACAGTGGGTATGCATTTTAGATGGCCTTGACAGCTGAGAAGGAGAAGTTAGATTTCTGTCAAAGGTAATACATCGCTGCTGTTCTATGCTTAGGTTCTTCCCCTCTCCCCTACCACTCTGACAAACTTATTGATGTGTACACACACACACACCTTCCTTAACCAGTTCTATGCTGAGGTTCTTCCCCTCTCCCCTACCACTCTGACAAACTTATTGATGTGTACACACACACACACCTTCCTTAACCACACACACACACACACCTTCCTTAACCAGTTCTATGCTTAGGTTCTTCCCCTCTCCCCTACCACTCTGACAAACTTATTGATGTGTACACACACACACACCTTCCTTAACCACACACACACACACACACACATACACACACACACACACCCCTTCCTTCTTCCCCTCAAACTTATTGATGTGTACACACACACACACCTTCCTTAACCACACACACACACACACACACACACACACACACACACCCCTTCCTTCTTCCCCTCTCCCCTACCACTCTGACAAACTTATTGATGTGTACACACACACACACCTTCCTTAACCACACACACACACACACACCTTCCTTAACCAGTTCTATGCTTGGGTTCTTCCCCTCTCCCCTACCACTCTGACAAACTTATTGATGTGTACACACACACACACCTTCCTTAACCACACACACACACACACACACACCTTCCTTAACCAGTTCTATGCTTAGGTTCTTCCCCTCTCCCCTACCACCCTGACAAACTTATTGATGTGTACACACACACACACCTTCCTTAACCAGAAGGCTAGAGACACATAAATTCTCTATGTTTGGAATGTGTACTCGTTTCTGTTAGTTCCAGCATTTGATTACCACCTTCTGGAAAGTAGCAACCATTACTGAACTACTCAGTAAAAACCCTCTATAAAGATTCTTTAGATCCATTAAGATTCAGCTTGCAGGGCCAGCTTCATAAGAACAAGACCTCTGCAGTCACACTGGACCTCACAGTCAGAAGGCACACATGCTTGGTTTGATGCTTGGCTGTTACCGTCTTGCAATTTTAGTTTCTGAACAAGGTTCCCCACATTTTCATTTTGCAGTGAACCCTGCAAGTTATGTAGCTAGTTCTGTCAACAAGCACTTACTGATTATCAGTCCTGAACTAAAGGAGATAGGGTTCTAGTTTTACATCTAATGTTAGTAGTTCAGTAAAAACCATTAAGTATAATGGTAAAGGTAAATGACTTTGGAGTTGGTAACATCTGATTTGTCTCAGCTCTGGCCCAGCTGGAGCTATGAGACCCTAGGAATGTACCTCTGTAAGTCTCAGTTTCCTCATTCATAAAATAAATTCAATAATAATGTAGTACTTTCATCAAAAAATATGTATAAGAATGTTCTTAGGCTAATTTGTAAATGTGTTAAACTGGAAACCATCAGATGTCTTATCTTCAGTGCAATGGACATTTAGTAATTCATACAGTGGAATACTATGTAACTGAATGAAATAGATACAACTGCAGGCAACAGTATGAGTGAAACTCATAAACATAATACTGAGAGAAGCATAATTCATTTATATAAAGTCAAAAACAGACAAAGCTTAACTCTGCTTGAATATCAGGATATTGAGTATCCTTAGAAGGGGGACAGTGACTAGAAGGGGAACCAGGGAGCTTCTGGAGTTCTAGTGACATGTTTCCTGCTATGACATGGCCATGTTCACTTTGTAAAGTTCACCAAGCTATATACTTCAGATCTGTGAACTTTTCTCTGATTTTATATGGTACCTCTATGAAATTTACATTAAAAAATAGTCTTGTCATACAATTACTATGGAAATTAAAGAAACAACTGTGGAATCCTTAGAGATGCTTCAAGATGTCCACAGAATACAGGTTTAATTGAAGGCAGGAGGAGAAGGGGATGACAAAGGACGAGATGGTTGGATGGTATCACTGACTCAATGGGCATGAGTTTGAGCAAACTCTGGGAGATGGTCAGAGACAGGGAAGCCTGGCGTGCTGCAGTCCATGGGGTCACAAAGAGTTGGACACTACTGAGCAACTGAAAACAACAAATGTCTTACAAATGGATACAGAGGAATTAGGGACACAATTTCAACGACTGTCTTGATTGTCCACTTTTTCCTTTCTAATGGACTTTTTTAAGACTTTGAAAGCCCTTTAAATGACACTTTTGGTTATTAAAATTGAGCCTTCTGGCCTGCACAGTTTTTTTTTTTCAGGTACATCTCATAATGTTTGTTGAATAGTGAGATGAAGTTAAGCACAGTCTCACCTTGGTGTGAAGGCTGAACTATAAGCCCATTCTCAAATACGTACCTGAGGTTATTGCATCTTCTCTTGTTTGATTGCTTTCAAGAACTATTACCTAAATTCATTTGAAGACTACACTTAAATTGTCATTTTATGTATATTATCTATGGTGAATCAGATCACTAGCCCAGGTGGGATGCATGAGACGAGTGCTCGGGCCTGGTGCACTGGGAGGACCCAGAGGAGTCGGGTGGAGAGGGAGGTGGGAGGGGGGATCGGGATGGGGAATACGTGTAACTCAATGGCTGATTCGTGTCAATGTATGACAAAACCCACTGAAATGTTGTGAAGTAATTGGCCTCCAACTAATAAAATAAAATTAAAAAAATAAATAAATAAATAAATTTAAAAAAAAATTTGTCATTTTATCCTTTAGAACTATTTTTCAATTTATGCTTTCAGTTGATCTGGCATGTTTTGTTGGTTAGTATATTTCATGTATATTTTTTCTTTTATTGTTTTCAGGTGACTATGAAAGGCTTATATTTTCAACAGAGCTCTACAAATGAAGAAGTAACATTTGTGTTCCGAGAAAGGGTAAGAAAA
The DNA here is from genome assembly GCF_963930625.1 of Muntiacus reevesi. NCBI lineage: Eukaryota > Metazoa > Chordata > Mammalia > Artiodactyla > Cervidae > Muntiacus > Muntiacus reevesi. The sequence continues at coordinate 50,475,928 of NC_089269.1, read as the reverse complement.
ATGGTTTAATCTTTAGATGGAACAAGACAGTGTATTTTACAAATGTCACAGACATAATTTTAAATACCACGTTACAAATTATTTTTGAGTGGCACCCTATAAATTACTTTAATCTTATATGAAAACAGTGGTCAATATTATGGTATATTTTTAAAAGAGTTGCTGCAAAAGAGTTTTTTGTTCCTCAGTGTGGTAGTAGAAAAGATATAAGAAACTGAACAACTTGAGTAGTTTTATGTGTTGCAAAATTTATTTATTCTGAATACCACAATAAAATGATTTTTTAGATTGTACATATTTCAGAAATACTTTCATATTGTGAAATGAAAGAGGTGGAAAAGCATTGTTTTTCACATTAACTTCTGAGTATTGCAGAGTTACTTCGTGCACTAAGCTTTAAAGGTTTCCAGTTTTGTTTTTTTTTTTTACTACTTTAAGGGTAGAGAGTAGAACTTTTATCTATTAGTGATTGTTTGAAAGGTTTGTGTCAGGCCACAGCCATTCCACTGTTAGTTTAGAGACAAAAACTAAGTGCGGTATGTATTTCATATTGTTTGCATATTTCAGAGTAGTAATAAGAATCTCTGGATCGTGAACACAATTCAGTTTTTCTGTTTCAACAACTACAAAATCATTTAGATTAGGAATCTAATCTGACAGTTTGGTTTTTACCATTGAGTCCAAGAGGTTTGACTGGCTCCCAGAAATAATTATCACCAGGTTCACACAAATCATGAGTATACAATTATCGATATTGCTGAATATCTTCATGTAATCACCAACAGTATCAAATCTGAGTTTTAAAAAGGGATATCCCAGAAGACTGTGTTCATGTCAACTACAGGGAGTGGTCACTCAGAGAACACAGGGGGCACTGTGCAGGTCGCTGCTCTAGCATCTAGCCAACACTTGATCTAATTTGGGGCATATCAAGGACTGAAGAAAGCACTTTAATTACTGGTGTCATTGGTGGACGACACTAAGTACCTCAGTTTGAAATATCTTTGCCTTTGAAGTTATATCTAGCTGTGGAATATGAGGGGTAAATTAAGTTCCATTAAGTTTGTATTTCGACCCCAGAGTCCCATGGGGCATGCTAAAATGTCCAAGACAGATGTTAAATAAGGTAGAGATCAACAAATGACACTAAAGAACTTTCTGTATAGCATTAAGAAAATTCCATAGTCAGTACAGTGTATCTATTATGTATATATGTGTTTAAGGACATGCCCACGTGAAGGTTTGATGCTTTGAGATTATTTAAATTGAACTGAAGCACACTATTTATTGCTCTACTTTGTTATCCTGTGTTCATTACCTACACATATATTCTTGTCCATAGCTTGGAAGTACATTTTCAGATTAGTACCTTAAGACTTTTGAAATTTTTTACCCCCAAATTCCCTACATTCTTTTATATTATATATTATAAAGTAATTGTTTGTAGCTTTTTCAGTTAACTTAGATGTAAGATTTCGATTTTGTTCAGTTATATATGAAAATTTTTGCAACATGAAGGCAGTATTCTCAAAGGAATGTGTAATTGTTTTATCATTTGACTCTAGGAAAATCTTCCTGTTACAGAAGATAACTATGTGAAACTTCAAGTTAAAGCTTGTGCTCTGAGCCAGATAAATACAAAGGTATGAACACTAAGATATTGGTGCTTTGATTTGGTCAAAAGTCAAATATATTTGGTATACAAAAATTTTAATAATAATAACTGATTTCTGAATACCAAGAAGTTATTCTTAGAAGAACAGAACAGCTAGGGGAAAAAATTATTGTGTATTTCTATATTAATGTAAATTGTCAGTCTAATTGAATTCATGTATCTTATTATATGAAAATATTTTATATGGAATTGTGTTAGATGGTAACTTTACAGATAGAAATATCTGTATGAATTTTCTGAGATAATGGAAATTAAATGGTAGCTAACTGGTTTGCTGACACATTAAAATTATACATATCAACTAATCCTTTAGCAAACCTGGTTTCTTACTCCACAGAGGAACCTATTTTGTGAAGATAGTTGCTTTTTATCTTGATGGCCAAAAATGGAGTCATATTTGCTTTTTCTGTGGTTTGATTTTTGCTCCTTCTTTTCTCATGTATGAATAGAGGTTAGAATTTATTCTTGACAATAAATTCAAGACTTTGTCATTATTTAGCTTCTGGCAGAAATGAAGATGGAGAAGGAATTCTTTCCTGTTGGGAGAGAAGTTGCTGGAATTGTGTTAGATGGTAAGTTTACAAATAGAAGTATCTGTATTTATTTTCTAAAATAATGGTAATTAAATGGTAGCTAATTGTTTTACTGACACATTAAAATTATACACACTTTTTCAATACAAAGAAACCATATAGAAGTGTTTTTCCTTTTTTAATTAAAAAGAAAAATAGAACTTAATGGTATTGAAGCGCTTATAACAGTTTAGTAAATAAATATTTAGAGATTATGTATTTAAATCCATGAGTAATCAATTTGAATAGTATAACCAGTATTGTCCTTTTTTTTCCCCCCAGTATTGTCCTTTTTATGATGTTTACAAACCAGCATAAATTACTTGTGTAACTTGGCTTTGGGTCAAAATTTACATAATGGTCAATAACTGCACTCACAATAAATTTTTAAAGTGTGCCTAAAATTGAGTATTTAAAAGGTAAATAGGACTACTTCCCTGCCAATCCAAGTGGTTAAGACTCCAAGCTTCCACTGCCGGGGGCACAGGTTTGATCCCTGATGGGGAGACTGAGAGTCTGCCTGATGTTCTGGGCAAGAGTCATAGGCAGGATACTTGGCAGAAGAAAAAAAAGTTTGTCAAGAAAATTCCCCTTCAAAAATTGCAGAATAAAAAATAACTAACAAAATCTTTTAATGATGATATGAACACTGATTCCTTCATCTGCCCCCAAAAAATGAGGCAGGAGGGTAGGCAAGGGCCAGATCATGTTGAATCTCATCTCAGGTTGGGCTATAGAGAACGTATTAGGGTGGCCATATGAAGAGTGGATTTGAGGCAGCCCAGGCTGTAGACAAGAGCACTGTTTGAGCCGTAGACCCAACAAGCAAGAAATGACAAAGTCCATACTATAGACAGAGGTGGTAAAGGTACATTCAAGAAATACTGGGAAAGTCAAGTCAGCAGAACTTAATAATTGACTGGAACAGGAGAATTCAAAACACGTAAAGGCAGAAAATGATTTACAAGATTCTGGTTATATTTGAAAGTTGTCAGCTGATGGGTTGTGTGTGAAGTCATAGAATGCTGATGAGCCCATGCAGGGAGAGGGGAAATGAAGGAGACGCAGATTGCATGGACTCCTTGGCAGTGCCACTGTCTGAAGGACAGTCCTTAATAAGAGGAGTATGCAGGACGCCATGAAGAAAGGATCAGGGTGACTTCAGGAAGACAAGAATGCGCAGCAGGAGGGAAAGAGAAAGCACAGAAAGCAAGAATACTGGGGGATGGAGGCACAGGCAGGATCCAGAGACGCAGAAGAGTGGGACCCTTCTGCGAACAGAGCCAGCCAGAGGCGCCACTCCCAGATGGCAGACTTCTGCCTGACTTCTCTGCTGCACCTCAGTCCCCTCATCTGTTAAACAGGTCTAATAATACCTACGTAATGGGTGTGCCGTAAAGATTAAATGTGTTTGCAGCCAATTAAGCCGACTGTGCTCTTTTCCCCATGGGGGCCCAGTGTGCAATGGCTGCAAACAGCAGCCTCCTTGGTAGTGTATGCAACCTGTTGCCTGTACAGGTAGCCCTAAGGTACCTTGGAGACAACTCTTCCTAGTGGGCATTCATGACTGGCCTGCTGTTTCTCAATCTAGACTCCAGACAGGTATGTGCGGTGCCTTTGGAAAGCCCCAGGGCACAGTGGCCAGGGTCCACATTGGCCAGGTCATAATGTCCATCCGCACCAAGCTGCAGAACAAGGAGCATGTGATTGAAGCCCTCCGCCGGGCCAACTTCAAGTTCCCTGGCCGTCAGAAGATCCACATCTCCAAGAAGTGGGGATTTACCAAGTTTAATGCGGATGAATTTGAGAACATGGTGGCAGAAAAGCGACTCATCCCGGACGGCTATGGGGTCAAATACATCCCTAATCGTGGTCCCCTGGACAAATGGCGGGCCCTGCACTCATGAGCATCAGCTCTGTTCCCTCCTTAATCACGCTCACCAATAAATGCTATTTCCTGTTAAAAAAAAAAAAGATTAAATGTGAAAACACACTAAAATGCTGGGCACAAGTAGACATTCAGTGAGGTTTGGGTTTTTCCTCCTGTTTGCTCTTGTAACTATTGGAAGAAAAATATTCTACAGAATTGACTGATGGTGGAGGCCTTTTCTCTACATACACAGGGGAAGTATAACTTATCACTTCTGTATAGTCCTCAAATTTCTTGGCCCCATTCTGAATTTATTTCCATAATCTCAAATCAAAGTAATTGCATATGTAACTCTAACCAGAATTCCCATTGCGTGTCTGCAGTTCTGCAGCTAAAATCATGACACGCTGGACTAGCTACATGAGGAGGGGAGCCCAGTGTACCCAGTGTAGTCAGCGTAAGAGCTGTGAAGTGGATTGTTTTTCTTTATGCCTTCATCCTTAGCTAAACAGAGAGACATCCTGCTCCATGGTGTCAACAACCGCACAGCCCAGATTTTGCAGAGTCCACATTTGAAGTGTTATATCCTACTGTCCCTTGCAGCCTGTCAAAATGTCCTAAAAGTTCTTGACCTTTTTTCTGAGTCAGTGACTTTTATCAATCTATGGCTTTTGAATTTTAATTATTAGGTTATCTCTAATAACCTCATAATAATGATTATTAATTTTCTCCACATTTTAGTTGGAAGCAAGGTATCATTCTTTCAACCAGATGATGAAGTAGTGGGTAAGTTATAGGTCATAGTCTTATTTCAAGTCATCTGTCTTCCTGTTGTCTCTTTTTTCTGTACAATTGCTAATGTTTACTGTGACCTTGCTTCATATACAAGTACTTACCTAAGTTTTGGAATTTACTCTCAAGTATCCATTGATGAAGAGAATTGGGAGTTTGATCTCAATAGCAGAACATTTAAAACTTTTCAGTATTTGGCTGTAGATAGGATAGAAAGAGACTTCCCTGGTGGCTTAGATGGTAAAGAATTCACCTGCAGTGCAGGAGACCTGGATTTGATCCCTAGGTTGGGCGATCCCCTGAAGGAGGGCATGACAACCCACTCCAGTATTCTTGCCTGGAGAATCCCATGGACAGAGGAGCCTAGCGGGCTACAGTCTATGGGGTTGCAAAGAACTGGATACACCTGAGCAACTAAGCTCACACAGGATAGAAAGATGGCCACAGTTGCTGTCCCTGGTGCAGCCCTTCCCGGGTAGAAACTCAGTCTATAATTAGACTGACGACTCCAGAGAAAGGAAAAGTCACAATCCATCTACGTGAAGACTGCTGACTGATTTGACTATGCACATGCTCTTCTGTCCACATTCGAATAAACTGTATGCAGCTGCTCCCTTACTGCCCTCGTAAAAAAACCAAAACTTTGCTGAAGACATTTATTCTTTTTTATTTTAGTGTATGGTTAATACCATTTTGCAAATATATTTCTTTATACTGTGTCCTAGACATTCATACAAACAACTATGAAGTAGTTAAGTCGTTTCTGAAGTTGCCATTTCTCTGTAGAAAGTATTCATAGGAGACAGTCACATAAACTAAGAAAATATACGGCTTTACAGCATGCTTGAAGCTGTTAAGAATAAATGTGTAGGAAAGTTGTCATCAGCTTTTAACAGAATTGCCTTTGATTGGGGGTATTTTCTTTGAGAATTTGTTATTTCTGTCTTTATTATCTGCCCAGGAAGTCAGGTAAGGGACTTCCCTGGTGGTCCCGTGGATACGAGTGCACCTTGCAGTGCAGGGGACAGCAGTCTGACCCCTGGTCTGGGAAGATCCCACACGCCGAGGGGCAGCTGGGCCCGACCGCCACGACTACTGACCCCTCATTCTAGAGCCCACGAGCCGCAGCTCCAAAGGCCCATGCACCGCAACTGAAGAGTAGCCCCTCCTCACCGCAACTAGAGAAGCCCGAGCATAGCAGTGAAGAACAGTGAGCATAGCAATGAAGACCAGTGCAGCCATAGACAAATAAAATTTTAAAAAGAAAAAAGAAGTCAGATGACATTGTATTATTCAAGATTCTGTCTGTAAAAGACCAAAAATAAAATCCAACTGACTCAGGAGAAAATGGGATTTTATTGGAAGCATATTGAGGAATGTTACAGAACCAAACTCTGGGAAGGTTAGCCGTATGTCAGGGGCCAGTTTAATGAGGAGCTCAGATGCCCCCCAGTCTCTGACTTGACTCTGTATGTCAGCCATCATCTCTGTCATCACTCAGGGAAAGAGGAAGAAGAAAAAGAGGTAGTATAGGTATTACAGTGCTCATATCAGAAAACAAGCTATCCACTATGCTTCCTTATTTCTGAAATCTCTCCTTACTACTACTGGAACCTTCCTCAAAATTCCACTGAGGAAAATTTAGACTAATGCTTACTGGCCTCTCATTAGGAGTGAGTTCACTTTTAGATAGTTGCCCTTAACATTTCTCGTTTTAATTTTCAGGAATTCTGCCCCTGGATTCTGAAGACCCTGGACTTTGTGAAGCTGTTCGAGTCCATGAGCATTACTTGGGTATGTGGTTGTGCAGTGTTTTGGAGCTCATAAGTCTTACTTCCCAAGTGTGTGTGGTTTTTAACAACATGATTGCTTTGCATCTGCCGTGAGTGTACCTAGGAAATAACTATTGGGTGGTCATCATTTGACTACTTCTAGCTTAAATTTTTTATCTATAAACTTTATTTTGAAACTGAACAGTGTTCCTACCTCTACATTTCCCTTACACTGTTCATGGTAAGAGGTTTGAAAAGCAGTTTCTCCCTTGGCTCTGAAATTATATCACTAATCAGAATTTTTTACTTCTTTTTCTTGGTTATTAAAATTTTCAAATGTATAAAATCTAGACAATACCTGTAGAATCTGAGTCAGGAAAGACTCAAAACACTTATTCTTGGTTTCTGTTGCTAATATCCTTTGGCCAATACTCAATTTAACTCAAGTGCTAATTTTAAAATTTTCTTTTCAGGTGGCCAAAGTATTGGAGTTTCAGCTTCAGCATCAGTCCTCATTGGAAGGAGGAGTCCTCACTGAAAGGACTGATGCTGAAGCTGAAACTCCAATACTTTCGCCACCTGATGCAACGACTCATTGGAAAAGACCCTGATGCTGGGAAAGATTGAAGGTGGGAGGAGAAGGGGATGACAGAGGATAAGATGGTTGGATGGCATCACCAACTCGATGGACATGAGTTTGAGCAAGCATAGGGAGTTGGTAAAGGACAGGGAGGCCTGGCGTACTGCAGTCCATGGGGTCGAAAAGAGTTGGACACAACTGAGCAACTGAACTGAACTAAATTTACTTCTTAAATATTTAAAGTGAATAAATTATATAGACATACAAAACATGCTGCATCTCCTTAAGAATCGGGGGAAGCACATTAAAACCATGGTTATGCATCCTTGAGCCTGACAAAGTCATAAAGTTTGACCATCCCAAGTGCTGGCAAGGATGAGGAGCCGCCGAATCTTTTGAGCACTGGGAGTATAAATTACTAGAAATGCTTTAGAAAAATAACTTGACCTGATCTAATAAAGGTGATGATGTATTAACAGCTCAAACCTGGTAACTCTCCTGGTACTTTCGTGCCCCAGAGAGGCCTGATGTGCACCAGTAGACATGCACAAGACCCCATATAGTAGCATGGTTTGTCACTGTGGGATAAAGAGAAACAGTGTAAATGTTCATCACCAGGAAAATGGATAACCAAAGATATTTCTCACTAACTCATCAGTAAAAGTGTATAAGTAACAGTCAAATATATCAAGATGGGTGAACCTCACAAACCGTGCTAAGTGAGAAAAGCAAGTTGCAGAAGTATACGACAGTGTGATACCATTTTATTTCTATAAAGTTCAAAACTACAAAATTTAATGAGGCATATCTCATTTAAGGATATAAGGAACATGTAGGGGAAAAGTCATGTGGAAGTTACCTTTGTGGGCGAGGAAAGAGGACATGAACACAGCAGCGCCACGGGCCTCCAGTGGTGCTGCCAGCCTTGTTTCTATGCTAGGATTCATGGTTTCTTCATAACTTACCTATAAGTCATCATACATTCTTTCGTATTCTTGAACTATTTCATTAAATGTTTTTCTAAGTTCTTTCTTGAATAATATAACTGGTAATCAGACTATGTGGGGCCAATTTTGGACTCTTATATTTGGATTTTGGACTATTAAAAACAGTAAATTTATATACCACCTAGCAAGTCTGTTCTTCCACCAAACCAAAAAACTAGGTTCCAAACAACTCCCTGAAGATGTCTTACTAATCTTGTTGCAGAATATTGAGGATAGAGGTAAAAAGTTGAATAAATTCTTCCAGCTCTTTTGTGCTTTCAGTTCTCAAGCCATTCTGTCAAACATAAAATTTTACTTTTTATACAAACATTTCATGCAGCTCAATATAACCAAAACAAAGCCCAATCAAAAGATGGGCAGAAGATCTAAATATACCTTTCTCCAGTGAAGACATACAGATAGCAAAAAGCACATGAAAAGATGTTCAACATTGCTAATTGTTAGAGAAATGCAGATCAAAACTACAGTGAGGTATCACCTCACACCAGTTCGCATGGCCATCATTAAAAAGTCTACAAACAATAAATGCTGGTAACAGTGTAGAGAAAAGGGAACCCTCCTACATTGTTGCTGGGAATATAAGTTAGTAAAACCACTATGGAGAACAATATGGGGGCTCTCTGAAAAACTAAAAATAGAGCTACTCTATGATCCAGCAATCCCACTCCTGGGCATATATCCAGTGAAAACCATAATTCAAAAAGATGCATGCACCCAATGTACTTTGCAGCACTATTTACAATAGCCAGGACATGGAAGTAACCTACATGTCCATCAACAGAGTAATGGATAAAGAAGGTATGGTACATATATATATGATGGAATATTACCCAGCCATAAAAAAGCATGAAATAATGCCATTTGTAGCTACATAGACAGACCTAGAGATTATCATACTAAGTGAAGTAAGTCACACAAAGGAAGACAAATATTATATCACCTATATGTGGAATCTGGAAAGACAGACTCACAGACTTAGAAAAAAACTTATGGTTACCAAATGGGAAAGAAAGGTAGGGGGGTGAAATACATTAGGAGTATGCACACTGGTGGTGGTGGTTTAGTCGCTACGTCATGTCTGACTCTTGTGACCCCACAGACTAGCCCGCCAGGCTCCTCTGTCCATGGGATTCTCCAGGCAAGAATACTGGAGTGGGTTGCCATTTCCTTCTCCAGGGGATCTTCCTGACCCAGGAATCAAACCCGGGTCTCCTGCATTGCAGGCCAATTCTTTTACCAACTGAGCTATGAGGGAAGTCCATCACATATGCACACTACTACATATAAAATAGATGATCAAGAGAGACCTACTCTATAGTAAAGGGAACTTTATTCAGTATTCTCTGGTGACTTACCTGGGAGAAGAATCTGAACAAGAATGGGTATGTGTATATTTATAGTTGAATTCTTTACTGCACACCTGAAACTAGCACAATGTTTGAGTCAAATATACTCCAATATAAAATAAGAATTAAATTTAAAAAAATTGGCACACATTTTCAGCATTATTTCCTTGGACTTGTGGTAGAAAGAATTGAAATGATAATTACAAAGAATTGTAATACTGTTATTATTGATCCATATATGGCTCTCTTTTATTAATTATCTTAGTTTTTATAACATGATAAGTACTTGTGGACCACCTAATACAAAAGCAAGGATCTCAACATTAAACCACATCTAACCATGTAATTTTAAAGCCTCTGCAATTTTAAATGTAGTTTTATTAGTTAGCATTATTTTTATGTGATAAAACTTTTTAAATTTATTTTTAGTTGGAGGATAATCGCTTCGCAATGTTGTGTTGGTCTCTGTACACCTGTGAACTAGCCACAGGAATACGTATGTCCCCTCCCTCTGAGCCTCCCAGCCCACCTGTTCAGGCTGTCCCAGAGTGCTGGGCCGAGCTCCTTGTTACACAGCACCCTCCCTTTGGTTATCTGTTTTACATACAGGACTGGATATTTCAGTGCTGCTCTGTCAATTTGTCCCACCCTTTCCTTCCCCTCTGTGTCCACAAGCCTATTCTCTATGTCTGCATCTGTATCCTTGCCCTGACATTTTTTCAGCACTAAATTTTTTATTTCTTCATGAAAGTATGCTGCTGCTGCTGCTGCTAAGTCGCTTCAGTCGTGTCCTACTCTGTGCAACCCCATGGACTGCAGCCTACCAGGCTCCTCCGTCCATGGGATTTTCTAGGCAAGAGTACTGGAGTAGGGTGCCACTGTCTTCTCCTAATGAAAGTATAAGTAGTACCAATTCTTATGATGGAAGATAATCTCAAAAATATAAGTAAGTTGTACATAGACTGAACATGCACTGTTAGAGTAGATGGGCTTTAGAGTCAGACTTTCAGACTCGGTCTTCCCTGGTGGCTCAGACGGCAAAGCGTCTGCCTACAATGCGGGAGACCCAGGTTCGATCCCTGGGTCAGGAAGATCTCCTGAAGAAGGAAATGGCAACCCACTCCAGTACTCTTGCCTGGAAAATCCCATGGATGGAGGAGTCTGCTGGGCTGTAGTCCCTGGGGTTGCAAAGAGTCGGACACAACTGAGCGACTTCCATTTCTTTCTTTCTTCCTTTCTTTCTTTCAAACTTGTGGCATCAGACAAATTATTACCTTGAATGCCATTTTATAATCAGGAAAACTGGGGAAATTGCTGTCTCATATTTGTAAGGATTAAAGTACTGTCTGAGATATCCCCTGGTGCTTGGTATGTTTTACTGTTTTAATGCCTTGCTTGTCTGAACTTTTTCATCGTGTGCTTGGATGCTTTACGTCCCCACTAGATGGCACTGGCTAGCCAATTTAATTCTCACTGTCCAACCCATCTGACTCTTTTGCCTTAAGAGGAAAAATACTTATGGTAAAGACTATTGAAAGTGTTATACACTTGATTTCAGGTAAAATTAGAAAGGATTACCTATACTGTGAAAAAATCACATTCAGTATACACATTCATAAAAACAAAATATTAAATAATTAAACATATTAAGGAACAGCTTAGTGGTCAGAAAATATAGAGCTAATATAACTTAAACTATATTAGCAGTGTACGTTTTGTTTCAAGTGCAGTAGAAAACCATTGATGAATTTTAAGCAAAGAAGTGTGAGGATGTTATTTATGTTTTTAAAAGATCATTCTGACACTGCTGCATTTCAAAGACACCACTAAAGAGATTGAAAAGAGATACCATAAAACTGAAAATAATATTTATAACAGATGAGCAAGCAAATGACTTATCTAAAATATACTATGAATTCCTGCAAATAAATAAGAAAAAAGACAACAATAGTAGAAAAATTGGTAAAACACCTGAACAGTCACTTCACAAAAGGAATTCTAGTGCTTCCTTGGTGGCTCAGTGGTAAAGAACTCACCTGCCAGTTCAGGGGACGCAGGTTTGATCCTTGGTTCAAGAAGATCTCACATGCCAAGGAGCAGCTAAGCCCAGGCGCAAAACTGTTGAGCTTGTGTTCCTGGGCCCAGGAACCAACTACTGAAGCCCGAGTGCCCTAGAGCTCAGCCACAGGAGAGGCCACCGCAGTGAGGAGCCCACTGCCCACAACTGGAGAAAAGCCTGTGCAGCACCAAAGACCCAGCACAACCAAGGATAAATAATAGAGAAATAAATATTTTTTAAAAAAGGAATTCTGTATGGCCCGCAAACATGGAAAGGTGCTCAACTTCATTAGTAGGTGGGGGAAAGAAAGCAAATTAAAATCACAGTAAGAAACCATGACACACCCATACAATGGGCAAAAATGTGTAATACCAGGGTTGACAAGGATGTTCAAAGCAGCAGCTTTGTGAGAGTCAATTCATAAGCTACTGTGGAAGTGTTCAGTGACGTCGAAGGCAGAATTCCTTTCCTCAGTAAATACCTTGTAGAACACCTGTGTACCAGCACAAGCGTACTTTTATACATGAGCATTCTTAGTTAAGAATGCTTAACTCACAATAGCATTGAAACAAGTATACTATCAAGGGTGAAACAGATCACCAGCCCAGGTTGGATGCATGAGACAAGTGCTCAGGGCTGGTGCACTGGGATGACCCAGAGGGATGGGATGCAGAGGGAGGTGGGAGGGGGGATCGGGATGGGGAACACATGTAAATCCATGGCTGATTCATGTCAATGTATGGCAAAAACTACTACAATATTGTAAAGTAATTAATTAGCCTCCAACTAATAAAAATAAATGGAAAAAAAAAAAAAGAATGCTTAACTCCTGAAAAGTTAAGAATACCTAACTACCAAAAAATGGGGGGAAACAGAAATGTTCCTTGACTCAAGAGTGGATAACCCATCCATTCTATTAAATTAGATGTTGCCATAAGACATCAAAAATGAAAAGCACTATAGCCTAGTGAGGCTTCCCCAGCTCAGTGGTACAGAATTTGCCTGCAGTGCAGGAAACACAGGTTCTGTCCCTGGGTCTGGAAGATCCCCTGAAGAAAGAAATGGCAACCCACTCCAGTATTCTTGCCTGGAAAATCCTATGAACAGAGGAGCCTGGCTGGCTACAGTCCATAGGGTCCCAAAGAGTTGGACACGACTGAAGCAACTTAGCATGCATAGCCACAAGTACCAAAAAAGGATGTGTCTTAAAAAATGATAAGCAAAAAAAGAAGACAGAAAAAAATGTGTATAGTACAGTTCCATTTAGATAAAGTTCAGAAACAGGCAAAACAAAATTATGTTGTTTAGGAATGTATATGCCAAATTGATGCTTTTGATCAATTGATCAATAAAGAATTAATGCTTTTGAACTGTGGTGTTGGACTACAAGGAGATCAAACCAGCCAATCCTAAAGGAAATAACCCTGAATATTCATTGGAAGGACTGATGCTGAAGCTGAAGCTCCTATACTTTGACCACTTGAAGCAAAGAGCCAATTCATTGGAAAAGACCCTGCCTGATGCTGGAAAGGATTGAGGGCAGGAGGAGAAGGGGGCAACAGAGGATGAGATGGTTGTATGGCATCACTGACTCAATGGACATGAGTCTGTGTAAGCTCTGGGAGTTGGTGATAGACAGGGAAGCCTGGCGTGCTGCAGTCCATGGGGTTGCAAAGAGTCAGACACAACTTGGCGATTGAACAACAACTTTATCATTAAACTAGTATGGTTGTGACCTCTGATGTCAATTATATCTCAGTTTTTTAAAAATGCCTTTGGTGGGAGAGGTGAGGCTGTCAACATGAGGGTTTGTTTTCTTTTTCAACCAGGATGGTAGTTACTCATGTACTTTATATTTATTCACCCAGCTATACTTTGTTTCATGTTGTTTTCTGCATGTTTTACTTCAACCATAAAACATTTAAAAAAATGCACACACTGACTCCTGCATTCACAGTGGAGTGTGTGTGGGCACAAATGGCGGCAGGTAAAGCGTGATGGAGGTGAAAGATACTGGGAGCAGAGGCCTAGACCAGGGCTGTGGTGGCAGCAGAGATGGAAGCAAACAGATCCAGGCGGCAGGTCTAATGGGCCTTGCTAACAGATTGTTTCCTCTTGTTCTTTGTGATAGTTCACAAACCAGAAAAAGTCACGTGGACAGAAGCTGCTGGAACCATCCGGGATGGATTAAGAGCCTATACAGCCCTGCATTATCTTTCTCATCTCTCGCCTGGAAAATCCGTGCTGATAATGGACGGAGCAAGTGTAGGTGCTAATAGTTTTGTTAAAAAAAAACATCATGTCAATGTATGGCAAAACCCACTACAATACTGTAAAGTAATTAGCCTCCAATTAAAATAAATAAATGTTTTTTTAAAAAGACCAAAGTAGGATAAACTTAGGAAATTGAGAAATGGGCCATTCACTTACTAATACAATGTATTGCCAGTTAACTTATTCACTGATTTCCTATACCAAACTCCCATTTTCTAAAATAAGCAGCTTTTATCAACAGACGGTAAGTGTTTAGTTTCTTACTGCTTTGAATCTGCTAGTACTTTAAAAAAGCAGACAAACCATTTTTATTCATGCCTGTTACACAGAACTTGAAATAGTTCCTAATCTTTGAAGCTAGACCCCAGGTCTCCCTGCCTATTTTGTATCATATCCCTCATAGTTACACTTATGTGATTAAGGTGTCTCATTTATAGATATATCACCCAAGATCAAAACTGTACTAATTTAAACATGTTGCATATATGTAGTGATGTTTATACATGATAAACAAATATAAAGACACTAATAAAAGATTACATAAAAATCTAAAAATGTTACAGATTTTATATCTGACTGTTGATGAAAATGATTTTTCTTTGGAAAAAAAGGCAGTCTTCATTGGCTTCAGCCCTGTGTCCAACATCAAGATAGTAATTTTCCTGAACGTACCCACAGGTCAGCAAAAGGATGGAACTTTTGAAGTGCTTTGATTTTCGAAGAGAGGTTGCTGGACTGGTATATGTACCATATAATTAGCTTAGTACATTATGCTGACAAGGCCCTTAATGGCCCATTTTTCTCTTTCCAAGGCCGTGTTCCGAATTCATCCTGCTTCTGTCCTTGAGGTTATGTGCTATAGTCAGACTGGCTGGGAGCCTGTAGCACACACAGCTTTTCCTTGAGGCAGAGTCTATCAAATGTTTCCCTTTCTAATGAGCTTGTCCATATTTTTTTCTTTGTATCAGACAAGATTTTAAAATATACTGAAGTAGCACTAAACTGTTACTCTTTATTAAAAACAACCTAGATGAATTAGACACAGCCTCTGCCCTCTATCTGTAACCCCATTGTGTATTTCTCCCACACAGGCACTTGGTACAATAGCTATTCAGTTAGCGCACCATAGAGGAGCCAAAGTGATTTCAACAGCGTGCAGCCTTGAAGACAAGCAGATTCTTGAAAGATTTAGGCCTCCTATAGGTGAGTAATAATACTCAACACAGACTTTAATACATAAAATTTTGAAGAGATATCATATCACCTTGAAAACTCCACTTGTAAAACAAACTGCAAAATGCCAAATACGTGTCATTTTTAAAATGGACTTAGTTCCTGTGCTAAGTCCAAGGTTACTTAAGTTTACATTGTAATTATTTGGGCTTTTCTGTTGTTGTTTTCTTTTGGCCAGACAGTGTGGCATGTGGGATCTTAGTTCCCCCATGAGGGAGAAGACCCACGCCCCTCTGCTGTGTGAGCACTGGACCCCTAGGGAAGTCCCGGTTATTTTTCAGAGTTTTTTCTTCTTTGCCCCATTGTTATCAACTTAGTCAAGTTTGAATTAGGTGAACTTTGACACAGTTCAGAAACACCTGATACCTCTTTGGTTTTTTTAGTCAATAAGTCATTATATTTTTGTATCACTTTTTGTTTCTCAAACTCTTTTACCCAGTGACATGTACCTAAAGGGGTCCACAGAGAATGAGATGGTTGGATGGCATCACCAACTCAATGGACATAGTTTGAGGAAACTCTGGGAGATGGTAAAGGACAGAGAAGCCTGGCATGCTGCAGTTCCTGGGGTTGCAAAGAGTTGGATACAATTTAGCAACTGAACAACAAATGTCCCTAAAGTTGCCTGTTTCCTGTGATGCACTGGGATGGGAGATGAGCCAGTTCAACAGAAACCCAGGTCACATATAGTTTAGGATAAATAGGATATGGCATCAGCTGGGGAGCTCTTGAAAGGACTGAACCTATCCCAAAAGCAATGAACATGGGAAAGAGAAAAGTAGAAATTGACAAAATAAAATGGAGAGATGGGAATGGAATTTAGTAGACTGGAGTTAACAGAATTAACGTTGGAGATTAACAGATAAAGAGCGGAGTGTAAGTGAAGGGCCCGCAGGAAGGAAAGTAAGATTCACTGAGTGTTAATATGAATGATAGTTCCTTAAATCCTCAACAACCCTGTGTCAAGTAACCGGGAAACAGCATCACAGAATTTAGCTTGTCCAAGGATGTGCCAGGGTGTGTACCACTAGACCTGAAATGGAATTTGAACCCAGGCCTGTCTAACAGTAAAGCCTAGGTTATTTCCATGGTTATGTTATGCTTTTGGCAGATAACCAAGAAATGGAAAGAAGGTTGAAACAGGGATTGAGAAAGGAGGGAGATAAGAAAAAAAAGAGATTGAAAATGGAGGGGAGGAGCATAAATAGTACTGTGGGCAAGGAGCAGTTTCCTCTTGGTTAACCCTGCCCTTCCCTCCTGTCTCCCCACCCCACCCTCAAGACTTCAGTCAGTACTAGACTACACCTTGAATCTGAGCAGCTCTGAGCAGAATTCTCTGTAATGAGAAGGTATTCAAAAATACAAAAATGAAACAGAGAGAGGTGTCTTCATTTGCCAATTCAAATTCTGAGATTTTTTTTAAAAATATTTATTATATTTGGTTTCATCAGCTCTTAGTTGTAGCATGTGGGATCTAACTAGATCCCTGACCAGGGAATGAACCTGGTCTCCCTGCTTTGGGAGCAATAGTCTAGCCACTGGATTATCAGGGAAGTCCCCAAATTCTGAGATCTTTCAGTTCTCATTGGCTTGTTCTCTTAATATAGTACTTTAAAACAACCAGTTAAAGTTAGTTTTATTTTCACTAACTCTGCTTAGAATAATCCTGTTTTGTTTTTTCACCCTCAGAATTCTGTTTTTGTTTTGGAGGGCAAGTCAGGGAATGCCGGGTACGGGTTGGGATTTCTGTGACTGAGAAAGGATAAAACTGCCTCTAACAGACAAGTACCAAATCCAGAATAGATCTTTGTACTTTTGAGCTCTGACCTCTATTAAATCTGAACATACTTAAGAAATTGTTTAATCTTTCAGTTCACATCTGAATACATAGGTACATTTGCAGTTTAGAGAGTCTCAGTTCTGGCAAAACACCCTTTAGCTTATAAAGAACAGTCCTCTGTGTCAACAGATCAACCTTGGAATATGTTGTCTATAGAATGCTCATATTTTAATTTATTGACTATACCTGTTTCTTCATTTAAATTGATTCTTACCAACACTGGGTTAGATGAAAAACAGGATAACTCAAATTTAATAACTGCTTCAACCATTTAATTCATTTCAGAGACGAGAAACTGAGTTGCTTTTCCTTCTCTCCTTCTGGGAGCTGTGCTGATCACATAGAGAACAGCACAGTCGCCTGACTTTCTGTCCTTCGCAGCTCGAGTGATCGATGTGTCTAATGGGAAAGCCCACGTGACTGACAGCTGTTTAGAAGAAACGGGTGGCCTCGGAGTGGACATTGTCCTAGATGCTGGAGGTGGGTATTCACTAAATCAGTGATTTCTGTCATTTTTTTATTGTGATGGGTAAATTTCTGGGAAAAAATATAACCAGGAAGTAATTACTTATATATTTATTAGGCTGAGGTTGAGAGTTTTTTTCCTCCTGGGAGATCTAGTTTTCGGATCAGGGATTGAGCCGGGGCCTCCTCCTTTGAGAGTGTCCAGTCTTAGCCACTGGACCACCAGGAAGCCCGTTTTGTTTTTAGATGAAGATGCTACCTAGCAGGCCAGTTCTTTACCCCTGGGGGCTTCCCTGGTGGTTCAGTCGGTGAAGAATCCACCTGCAATGTGGGAGATTTGGGCTCAGTCCCTGGGTTGGGAAGATCCTCTGGAGAAGGGAACGGTTACCCACTCCAGCATGCTGGCCTAGAGAATTCCATGGGGCCTCAGAGAGACTGCGTGACGTTCACTTTCACTTCTCTACCGATGGTGCCGCCTGGGACGCCCTGTGAGACCCAGGCACGGGGGTTTCAGGATCTACAAGACGTCCGGGGCCTCCCTGGTTGTACTTGTGCTGGCTGTGCTCACTCAGTCACGTCCAACTCCTGGTGAGCAGCAGCCCGCCACGCTTCTCTGTCCATGGTATCTTCCAGGCAAAAATACTGGAGTGGATTGCTATCTCCCAGAGGGCTCTTCCTGACCCAGGGATTGAACCTGCGTCTCCTGCATTGGCAGGTGGATTCTTCACGGGTTCAGAGGTTCTTGGATTCGTTCAGGTCTCAGCCAGTCACTTATTTCTGCTATGTATGGCTGGCCTCTGAGGGATGGTGAGCTTCTGCAGTCCCTTTTTGGAAAATGCAGATTTTTTTTGCATTTTACCTTCCTTGAACTTTTGTAGCTTAACCAATAGCTATTTAACACCTAATCTCTACACACTTTGGTAGTGCCACTGCACCTTAAGAATAGGATTCACAAGCCTGCCAAGGGATTCTATTTATATTTTGTTAGAATTTATCTTCTAAGATCATAACAAATGGAGCTATGGCCATATCTGTTTCTTTTAGCCAGTATTTTCAAGATTTGAAATTAACTCAGAAAAATCTTTCAGTGGAAGTGAATATATAGTTCATTAACTTTTCAAATGGACATTTCAATAATTATGTCAAAGCAGGACATTCTTGAATCTATGAATTCCTTACTCAGAAGTCAACTTTTCCCAAAGTATTAAGCTATCAATGGTATGATTAAAACAGTCAGACTTAGCTGTGTGTGTTGTTACCTTGTCTGATTTTCAAATTAAAAGGGTCATTTTATCTTTAGTTATCTCATAATTAAATCTAAAGTAAATTTTATGAACAGTTTTAATGTAAAAGTGTATTTTAAGGTGTCTGAATACATCATATGTTACCTTGTTCTAAGAAAAATGCTTCCTTGTTACATTAAAAGTAAAGAGAACTAGTTTGAAGAATAAATTTTTATCAGATTACTATAAAATATATGTTCTCTCCCTCTCTTTCTTTTTAAACAATTCCTCTGTAAGTGAGGTTATATAGTAAAGATGACGAACCAGCTGAAAAATTACAACTACTACCACATAAACATGATATCATCACCCTTCTTGGTGTTGGAGGCCATTGGGTAACAACAGAAGAAAACCTGCAGGTATTAACAGAAACAGTAAAGTATTACTATTCCACCAATAGGATATAATTAACAAAGAATAATGCCTAAGTCTTTTAGCATGGTATGGCTAAATTTGTATAAATTTTTAATTATTTCCTATTTTTAAAGAAATATAGCTTTATTTTTTTTTTTTAACTTTAGCTGTTGGCCAAGATGTTGAAATATAGTTGAAATATAGCAGAGGAGTTCATTTAACTTTTATTTAGTGGTTTGGAAATAATGACTTCTAAATTTTTTAATAGAATTTCAAATAAGATTTTTTTCCCTTAGTAACAAACATTCATGTTGACATATACTTAGCAAAATATTTCTATATAAAATGACAATTTCTTAATTATTCAAATTAGAATTTGCTGTGTGTGTGTGTGTGTGTGTGGTCTTCCAAAGTTATATTTCTCAGCAAAATTCAAGGATTTTTATTCTGGTGATATTCACATGCCAGAATTCTCATGTTCCAATCTTCGATGATTTTCTAACTTCCTCATGAAAACGACTGGTGAGTAGCAGCTAGAAATCTCACAAACACACACACACACACACACACTAGTGAGTAGCAGCTAGAAATCACACACACACACACACACTGGGGTGTAGCAGCTAGAAAACACACACACAGACACAGACACACAGACGCACACACACACACTGGGGAGTAGTAGAAAACACACAGACACACACAGACACACAGACACAGACACAGACACACACACACACTGGGGAGTAGCAGCCACTATATCACCTCTGGATTGGCCTTGCATTTTGACCTTGCTGTTTCATAATTTTGGACAATGAATTAGAAAAGAAAACATTACAGTGTACATACTGTTACTAAAGTCTGTGTGCTGATTACTTGCGATTTGGGTATTACTTTGTGTAAAAATTTTTCTGACCTGATACCAATCATTCTCCTGCTATGAAACTCACAGTAACTGAGCGTTCTTTGTGCATTTTATCCAAGCTGGATCCTCCAGATAGTCATTGCCTTTTCCTCAAGGGAGCAGCAGTGGCTTTCCTTAATGATGAAGTTTGGAATCTGTCAAATGTACAACAGGGAAAGTATCTTTATATCCTTTTTTTCTACTGATTTGAATTTCTGGCTTGAAATGTACCTTGTATTCTCATCATTAAATTCTTTAATAATGATAATAGTTAATAATAATAATAGCAGCTAACTTTCATTGAACATGCCAAAGTTCCAAGTGTGTTATAGGTACTTAATTAAATATGAAAACAACCCTGTGAAATATAAGTACTATTATTATCCCTCTGTCACAAGTAAAGAAACAGAAGGATAGAAAGGTTAATACACGCCCAAGGATGCACTGGCAAATGCCAGGACAGAAATCACATCCTCCAAGCTGTCTCATTCGTTTCTGAATATGAAATCAAACTATAGGAGACATGGAAAAATTTACTTCATTTTAATCTGGCCTCAAGAAAATCAGAGGTCACCTTAAAAGACTACATCTGTACTCCTATGGTGGCACCACTGTGCAAAACATTTCAGAATATTCATCTAAATCAAAGAGTTGAGGGGGGGCTGTTTTTAAGAATATCAGTGCTAGGAAATCTTTATCAAAGAAAGATGGATTATTTTTAATGGAAGTGATTCAGTAACAAATCGAGTGTAAAATCGAATCATTCCATTTTAGTAAAAGTAATCAAGTTTTCTTGAGACTCTGAAAGCAGTTCTGAAAGAAAGGTCCAAACCTATTTAGAGCAGGGTCAATTTAAGAATAAACATTTTGTTTCTGAGATGCCTGTCTTAAAGGCAGCTGTACTTGGTAAAATTTTTAATATTAATATATTGGATAAATATTAATATGTTCTCATTACTAAATAGAGTATAATTATGCATGAAGAGACTTGCATGTCTCACTGAATATCATTATTTTTATCAAATGCACGTTGTTATACATGCGTGCTATGTACAAGGCCAGCCTCCTCTAAAATCTATGGCAAGCTTATTTCAGAGCCTTCAAATAGTAGTATTTAATCAGTATATTGCATATTTTGAGTTTTAAAGAGTTCATTTCAAAACCAGAACAACCCTTTAATGTAGTGAATGTGTGTTTATTTTTGATTAAATGTTTTCCTATTAAATTTGGAAAATAAACTTAATTTTTAACTCTCTAAAAAGAATTATTTAAATTTCAGCTTTAAATGATGAAATGTCCAATAACATTGTAATTCTCAAGAATATCAGGGGATGTCCATTATAGACACACTGTATTAAAAGTAACACAAGTTAGCATGTTTTGAATCTTACATGTCAGAAGGCTGGCTGGCTGCTCTGCCTGCATTACTTAATTCTCTCAACTACTCTCCTTTCCCCCACACTGTAAGATTTTAACCTGTCTGACAAATTCATGGACCAAGTTGAAATATGACATGTTTATAAGAAATGTTGTTTTCAAAAATCAAAAATACATATTTATACACACACACACTTACACATACCATTGTCAATTTCATTAACAGAAGAAAGCGAATTTGCAGTAACAAAGAGTGAATCAGTATTCTTTAGGTCCTTTAAAAAATATCTTTAAAGTAGCTTATGTTTGTATTTTCTCTTACATTTCCTAAAGTCCTGACTCAAACTTTAGTCCTCACTTGTGCAAACCCCCCTCAACTGCATCACACATGAGCCAGTTGATGCTTATGATTTATATAGATAGCCTTCCAATTGTGTGATTATACACCATAAATAATTCCCCTGTACTAGCAGTTATATACTCTCAGCTCTAATATTATTTCAATTAAATGACTAGAGTTTTAAATTTTATACTGTTTCTTATTTGCACATACTAGACACAGAGATTATTAACTTTCTTGCATACATATATCAGCTAGCTTAATAAATGTGCTCCTAAAGTTAAGAAATGTCAGTGCTAAAGTTTTTAATTAAAAATACCATATGTAGCGCTAAGATGAAACCCTGACCCATTCTGTTAATAATACCGTCCACTTGGGATAACACTAGTCGTTACTTAAGGAGAAACAGGCTTCTTTCATCACTTGTCCTTTGAAGTTTTATGCTCTGTTATGTCAGTATCTCTCTCAAATCACTTCCCCCATTTTCCTGGTTTAGAGGTAGACTTGGATAGCTTACAGAATTTCTGTTACAAAAATAGGTGACCTGCCTAGCATCCTCTGCTTATCAGATAGTTTTATTTACTCCTTCACATTGTCACCTTAACAGTCTTTTCCAGCTACGTATTTTAAAAGACGTGATGGAGAAGTTATCAACTGGTGTTTTTAGGTATGCTGGACGACCAAATCATTGTTCTTGTTTATTTTTCTATTCTCCAAGAGATAAAATGGGCATTCCCATTTTTGTTTCAGCATTCTCAGTACACTTGTTGCCACCATGTTACATTTTGTTTAGATAAACAGCTGCCGTTTAATATTTCTAAAGTGTATCCTGTGATACACCAGTATTCCCTAAGATGGAAGTGGTTCATGAGTTTTCTTTACTCCATTCCATACTGTATCAGCCCCTTCGCTTATCCACATCACCCCTCCCAAAGCAATTTGAAATAACCCACAGGTAGACAGGAGAGAAAAGTACAATTTTTTTTCAGCTGAATCTGTTTTATCAAAAAAGAGGAATTTAAAAAGGGAATGGAGAGAATGGGTATTTTCCCCTTTCAAAATCTAACCACTTTTAATAGTGAAAATATTAATGGACAAATTTTATTTAAAGTAACAGAGTTGAACTACAGCAGTTGCCAACTACCCTGCTGTGTACTCTCCTCATCCTTAACTAGACATTTCTAATAATTTCATTCTTCCTCAGACCTCAGTTGGATGAACCCATTCCACTATACGAGGCAAAAGTCACCATGGAAGTTGTTCAGAAAAATCAAGGAAGAAAGAAGCAAGTTGTTCAGTTTTAACGTTCTCTCTCAGACCTCAGGTGGATGAACCAGTTCCAGTATTTGAAGCCAGAGCTTCCTTGGAAATTGTTCATAAAAGTCAAGGAACCTAAAAGCAAGTTTTGTGTTTTTAAGCATATTTTTCTGCTGAAACAAGATGCTCATTTATTTGAAGTATTTGAAAAGCATCTGAAAAAAAATTATCGTACAGGTCGAGACAGTTGTAAAATTTAACATCTAAGGGGAATATTCTGAAAGCCTTTTAAATTATTGTCCCTATATATTTGCCTCTTATAAATTCTCTACATGAAGAAAAACTGTCATCGGAATCCACACTGTGTCGACAAGGCTGCTGGGAGTCTTGCTTTGTCAAAATACCGTTATTACTTTTCTAATCATCTCCTTTCTCAATACTTACCTTCTTTAAACATCCTTTGTTGTCGTAATTTAATACTTAGAATATATTTCCAAGTATGAAAGGATCTAGTCAAGAGAAAGCTAAAATTTTTTTTTCTTCAAATATTCATTCACTCCAGGGTTTCCTCAGGATGGAACCAGAGCATCACGGTAACGCGCCCGTGACCGCTGCAGTGTTTGCATGGAAGGCTGCAGCGGCGATGCCGGCTGCGGCCGCGGGCGGGAGGCGGCGTGCCGTTTTGGGGGGTCGGGAGGAGAGGCCCAGGCCCCTCTCCGCAGCCCTGGACGTCGCCGCTGAGCTCCGGAAGCTTACCGAAGCGGCAGCTCAAGTGTGACGCTTCCTTTCTTCCTGGCGCCTCGCTGAGGATTTAAATAGCACTCGGCTCTCCCGGCGTGCTTCCCAGCCACCTAGCCCCGGGAGGTCAGGCTGGCGCGCCCGGGGAACGTCCTGGGACACACACGACGGGAGCGCGTTTCCCGCCGCGGGAGGAACATGGGGGGGGGCGGGCCCGCGCGAGCGCCTCGCCGCGCACGCGCCGTGAGCGGCTCGGGGGCGGGGTCACGGCGGAGGCGGAGCCCGGGCGCGCGGGAAGCGCCTGCCGGGTCAGCCCCCTCGGACTCCGCCGTGCGTCATGGCTCTGTCGGTGCCCGGCTACTCGCCTAGTTTCAAAAGGCCTCCCGAGACACTGCGGCTCCGACGGAAAAGGGGTCGGAGCCTCGGCACCGCCTCGGCGCCCGCGGAGCCACCCGAGCCGGCAACCCGCCGTGCCGCCCGCGCGGCCGGGCTGCCCCTCCGCCCGTTTCCGGCGGCGGGCAGAGGCGGCCCGGCCGGGGCCCGAAGGAACCCCTTCGCCCGCCTGGACAACCGGCCGCGGGCCGCCGCCGAACCTCTCGAGGGCCCGCCTCGCGGCCAGCAGGAGGCGCCGGGCCCGGTGAGTGTCCTCGCGCCTGGGAGCCGAGGCGGGGGGCTCGTAACAGTCCGGGGGTCGATTCGGCCGTGAAGTGGGGCTGGCGGGCTCTCGCGTCCCGGGAGGGAAATGGGCGCGGAGTTGAAGTCGCCCGCGGCCTCGGGGTGCCCGGGGGTGGGGGCCGGCGTGAAGTGCGCTCCGCGAGCGGCCGTGGGGCGTGCGGGACCAGTAGGTCCCGAGGAGCGGACCCTGCATCTCCCGCGCTCCCGTCCGGTGCCCGGCCTGCGGAGCCTGGGCGGTCGCGGTGGAGAAGGATGAGAGGTCAGTGGGCACGTGGCTCCGAGTCGTCCTGGAGCCACCGGGGAGGGCCCCCGTTTGGGGAAAATACAGGACCCTCTTCCCTGCGGCATTCAGTGCCTCCCTTCTCCCGTCCTCCAAATTATTCTGAGTTTGGAGGATTGGTAAGGATTCATCAGGGGGTCAGAATTGACCCCATAAATATTTTGTCTTACTCCTAAACCTTTTGGATCTTTTGAGTGGAGATTATTGATTATTGAGTTACCAGTTGTGCAGACCACCTGCCTTCTTCCCCGTTCGTTGTGATGGTTAAAGTTCAGACACAAAGCTGAAGTGACACGCTCTGTCACACTGATTTGGGCTCCTGGGCTGATTGAGAAACTTGCATGCCAGGTGAAGCTCTGCAGGTTTAAAGCGAACTCTAGCACCATTTAGAATTTAAAAGGACCATTTTTTTTCACCTCAGTTTTTAGATTCTAATCAAGAAAATGATTTGCTCTGGGAAGAGAAGGTTCCTGAAAGAACAGCCCTTACAGAATTACACCAGGTAATGCTTAGAATGTATATTTTTATAAATTCAGACTGCTGAGAAGCGTTTTACTTGAGAAATCATTTACCAGAGAGCCTTGTGTGATCATTTCTACTAGACTTGAAAGGACATCTGGCATCAGCCTTGGTAAAGGATGTAGTATGTAGTAGTAACAGTTTATCATGGTACCAGTGCTAAAGCAGATGTAGAGGTGAGGTTTCTTTTTCATTCTTTCATAGGTAGTGACAAGTCCAACGCATAACTCAGAACTAGTGCCTCCAGTCTTATCCCACCCTGAATCTTCAAACCAAATCCCCAGATTAGTTCCACAGGTGGTGGCATATCATTGAACCTCTGTCCTACCCCCTCAACACCACACGCTCCTCTTGACCCCATTCCTCAGCTACTTCCTTGGTGATGTTTGTCCAGAGGGAAGCAGGCTAAAAGAGTTCCCCCAAGACCCAGTCTCCCTTCCTTGCAAGTAAATTGCCTTCAGATCCTTTGGAAATAGTTCCCCCTTTCCTATTATTTTTTAATAACATCACTTAAAAAAATCATTGTAATATAGAGAATAGTGACTTGACAGCAGACAGTTTGGGAGGAATTTTTGAGGTTTAGCAAATGCTTCTTAAATCAGCCTTAGAGGCTGATTTAGAGGCCAGGTTACCTGCAAAGGAGCAGCTTAGCCCTGGTTCCAGAGTTTTAGAAGCTAAAAAGTGCTTTTGAAAAAATGCTTGGAAGATTTATGCTTTGACAGCAGTATCAATAGCAGATTTTTTTAAATTATGATTATGAAAATAGTGTTTCTCTTGTGACTAAACTATGTAGAACTAATAAAAGTGAACACTGCCTTTCCAACACTACCACCACCGCCAACAACAACAAATTCCCACTTCCCAGAGATAACATCACTGTTAATGGTTTGGTGTAGCTCTTTCTGGACATTTTCACAGTGTGTAATTAATTTTCAATGTTATCTATTGTACAGTTCATAACATTTTGAGATTTCAGTAATCATAAGCATGTTTAGTGGATGACTCTTGTAGATTGAAGGGTTCTTTTCTTGGTACTCTACTAATTTTTGTGTTCTTTGTTTTCTAAAAGACTCGTCATGTATCATTCTCCGAATCTGATATTCCACCCTCAGAAAGTACTGAGTTACCTGTGGACTGGAGCATTAAAACACGACTCCTTTTCACCTCTTCTCAACCCTTTACCTGGGCAGATCATCTGAAAGCCCAGGAAGAGGCTCAAGGTATCATCCAGCATTGCAGGGCAACAGAAGTTACTTTGCCTCAAAGTATACAGGTAATCCTGTGAGAAAATAGCTATGCTTTAAAGTAACAAATGAAGTCTAAAAATTTAGTACTTCTCTGCAAACTGTCAGTGATATTTCCTTCCATTAAGTTTTTCTTTGGACATTTAAAGACACAGAGACATGGGGAATTTTTGTATTTTCCAAATGCCGCGTTCATATACTTCTTAAAATCATACTGAGTAACTGTTAAATTTATAGACCTGTCCTGAGACTCACTCATTGTTGCAGGCAAGAATTGTTTGAACTAAACTATTCTTTATAAGGCCTTTTGCGGAAAAAAAAAAAATAGAACAAAATGAAAAGCAATTGAGGAGTAGGATTGCAAAGAGATTTTACTGGTTTCCTCATATACTGTATACTGCGTTTTTTAAATGCACTAACTGTTACCTGCTTGTGCGACAGTCTGTTGTAAATTTAGTAGAGTTAATGAGTTCTAGAAAGGTTTTTACAAATTAATTACCATTACTTTCAAGCAGCTCAACTCAAACTAGGTTAAAAGAGATTACCTTGGTTACCTCTTTTTTAATCAATAGATCCTGGTGATGACTTGTGATTGGGACTATCGGTTTTTACTGGCTACTTTTGAAAGCGTTTTGAGGCAAAGGAGTTGAATACAGTGTTACCTGCACACACACACCGCTGCCCTGGTGGTAGAAAATGATCATCATTGTTCTCAAGGATGGTAGAGACAGGCAGATGTTTCTCTGTCCAGGTGTCCTTTCTGATTTGTGGGTTAACAGACTGTAATTGCTGGCAAGGAAGGTTTTCCCAAACAATAATAAACTACACTTTAGCCTCTGTAACTGTTATTAACACATTCTTACAGAAGAATAAATGTTTGGTATGTTCAGTGTCCTTTTAATTAAATTCTGTGTTTCTAATGGGGCAAAAACTGTCCAATATCATCTTTGGATTTTAGGATCCCAAGCTCTCCGCTGAGCTCCGCTGTGCTTTCCAGCAGAGCCTCATCTACTGGCTCCACCCTGCCTTGTCTTGGCTGCCATTGTTCCCTCGCATCGGAGCTGACAGAAAAATGGCTGGAAAGACAGCTCCATGGTTAAACGATGAAACCCTGCAACACGTGTTAATGAGTGACTGGTAAGATGAATAAAAATTTGTGAACCCCATAGTGAATTTTCATTTTAGCAGTATTCTTTCCTTATTTATGATGTGTGATTGGGCATTAGTAGATGGATTTCTCTGTCCTTCTGAATTATTTTATTAAAATGTTAATGATTAACTGCTGGAGAAGACTCTTGAGAGTTCGTTGAACATCACAGAGATCAAACCAGTCAATCCTAAAGGAAATAAACCCTGAATATTCATGGGAAAGACTGATGCTGAAGCTCCAATACTTGGGCCACCTGATGCTAAGAGCTGGCTCATTGGCAAAGACCCTGATGCTGGGAAAGGTTGAAGGCATAAGAAGGGAGCAGCAGAGGATGAATTGGTTAGATAGCATCACTGACTCAATGGATGTGAATTTGAGTAAACTCCTAAAGATAGTGAAGGACAGGGCAACCTGGCA